>NW_028230447.1:14245690-14407280 GCF_043228905.1 Azolla caroliniana
TTCGAGCGACGACTTGCTCGGCTCCCAGAGCGGGAACAAGGTTTGGTGGGGGCGGACAAAGTCCTTTTGTTCGTCAGGTCGATCGACCGAGCGGAACAGGAAGCCATCGGGATTGAGCTCGAAGACGATGATGGAGCGAATGGGCTTACGGAGGACTGGTCGAAGGTCGTAAGGGTGTGCCAAAGGCTAGACAACGAGCGAGCCGAGAAGGCTAAGAGGAAGGTACGTGACGGCGTGCCATCACAGCGGGAAGAGGCCGAATGGCAAAGAGAGTCGGCAAGGGTCGGCGTTGGGGCCAGGATTGCGGAGGCGTACGCAGCGCTCAAAGCGATGCTCGAGGAAGAGGGAGGATCGAGGCTAGAAGCTGAGACCGAGGACACGGACTTGCCCCACGCGACGGCGGAAGATCGGTACGATGGTACCACAGGAGAGGGTGCGAAACGAAACGCCTTCTCGAGTTGCGGAAATAGAACGGCCAAGGACGAGGCCGAGATACCGATCGTGGAACCGGAACGTTGGGACCAACAGTTTCAGGCGTGTCAGCCCGAGATCCCGGGCATTGGAGAAGCAAGCCCAGACGGACCTTGCGCGATCGGTAAGAAGACGACCGCCGACCACGGAGAGCCGGTGGCTACGGACAAGGGTGAAGAACGGACGGGCGATTCCTTGTGTCTTCCCACACTTGCTCCCGAGACGATGGGAGTCAGGCCCGAGCGTCCATGTGAGTCCCAAGCGGAGGAAGGCGACGACGATAGACCAAGAATCACCGGCGAGACAGTACGGGGAAGGAGCGGGCGAAAGCCCACGGACCCGATTCCGGAGAACTCGGCAATTTGGCCCGTATGCCCGTGTAAGACCGAGGAGATGGATGGCGGTACTGAGGAGTCCTGGCACGATGCCAGTGAAGACGGATGGGAAAAGGCCTGCGAGGAGGCCGGGGACAGACACGGCACGTGGAGATCGGCATTCCGATACGGGTGGAGCGTGATCCGGTCGTGGGCCGTTCGATCGAGGCTGGACTCGGCATAAAGGTGCCGATACGGGAGGGGGTGCGGGACGAGCTGCCCTCTTTTACATGGGGAGAAAGACCGACTGGGCAAAGGTCGAGATTACGGACAAGAACCGGGCGGAGCGGACTCCCGGATAACCATTCTGGGAGGGAGGAAGAGAGCAGGCCTACGAAGAGGCCGAGGACACGGTACGTCAGTACCACGGGAGAGGGTGCGGAGTAAACCGCCCTCTCGGCATGAGGAAAAGGACGACCCGGGACAGGGTCAAGAAGGCGACGAACGCCTACGGAGGATCCTTCACACCGGTTCTAGAGACTTCGGCAGTCGGCAACGCGATCGACGTAAGACCAAGATACTGACGGTGGCGGCGAGGTGACAAAGGCAAGGGCTACAGAAGGGCGGTCGACGGAGGATCCTTCACACCAGTTCTAGAGACTTCGGCAGTCGGCAACGCGGTCGACGTAAGACCAAGATACTGACGGTGGCGGCGAGGTGACGAAGACAATGGGCGTAAGAGAGTCCGGTCCTACGGGATTCCCACACCGGTTCCGGAGACTCTGGTTGTGCTGCCATCATGGCAACGTGAGACCGAGGGAGAAGGAAGGTGGCGGCGGGAAACGGGACCCCGCTACGCGGAAGACACAAGCAGTCCGGGAGGGACTCAAACAAAAGACACCCGAATTCGGCAAGCATAGAAACAAAGTCTGGTCCTATGGGACCCTCACACTGATCCGGAGACTCCGGCAGTTCGGCCAACGTGGCAACGTGAGACCGAGGGAGAAGGACGGTGGCGGCAGGGAACGGGACCCGACGACACGAGGTTCGGAAGGAGCCGGTAGGGGCAAACGCGGGGAGGTGTGTCAAGCCGGAAAGGCACACCTAGAACAGAACAAGAGTCTCGCAAATGGCCATCGCGGGCCGGATCGAAGCGTGACTACAGGACGGTGTTCGGCACGGGCGGGGCCGAACGAAGGAAGCGGAAGACAGCACAAGGGAGGTGCCGAGAACGAAGTGACAAGTGCCTAGTGGACTGCACAAGGTCGAAATCAGGATGGCAAGAGAGGCTGGAGGAGGATCCTCCACACTCGCTTCGTAGATCTCGGTAGCTTCGTCGAAGTAACGAAGACTGACACGGCAAGCCGGGGTGACAAGCTGGTGGGGGCGAGGGGACGACGGCAAGCGGAAGACTCAGGACCTGTTGCAGCAGCACAAAGACGGGAAGGGCCAAGCGGGCTACTACGGGGTGTTCCTCGGATGCAGAGGACACCGGTATGCGGGTGAGCAGCGATGCACGATCTAGCCGGAAAGGGGGCCGACAAGGAGTGGAACACGGGCAGTGCCAAACAACGGACGAAGGTATGTGGCACACGGAGGTGCCGGAGCAGAAAGGCGAGCGCGGAGAAGGCCGGAAAGGGATCCTCCACACCGTTCCTGAGACCATGGCGGTTCAAGCCGACGTGGCAATGTAAGACCATGGAGAAGGAAGGTGGCGGCGAGAGGGCGGTGGCCACGCGAAGCAACATGGGAAGGCAACCAGGACATCACGAAGGGTCAACGGAGGCCAAGCGGGCCACTACGGGCATGCCTCAAGCGGAGGACATCGGGCATACGGCGGGAAGCGGGGCATTCATATAGCCGAACAAGGGCCAACGGAAGACTCGAAGCCGACAGATCAAACCGGCCGCAAGCCGGGATGCGGATCACGGAAGATCGGTTTCTCACCGGCCGAAATCTCTCACCCTTCAAGCCGGGATGTGCAGTTAGGTGGGGGCGGATGTCGTGAAGAATTTCGGCCAAAGGCAAAAACCGGGAAACATTGGCTACATCGGCAGGGTGCAGCGTGTGTACGCACCCATGTACATTTAGTGTGAATATCGAGGGCGCCTTTATGGCGCCGAAGGGTAGTCAAGTCGGGACAGACGATGCCATGTAAGTCGGGATTTGTCCCGCATTGTAATGCCTCCCTTTCCTTGTTCTATAAAAGGAAGGGAACGCCCTTTGTAAAAGGGTTGCCCATTTTGCATTAGAGGGTATACCGTTAGGTTTAGAGTTAGCTTCTTCTTCTTCTTCTCCTTCGTGTTCGCTTAGGGTTTGCTGCAGCTCATCTCCTGTGCAAGACCCCGCTCTGTGCGACGAGTTGAGAGCTCCCTGACGGCGGCTTGGCAACAGACGACTACTGTAACCTACCTCAGCCCAGCTCGAAGCCGGGAATGTATTCTTCTTCTTCTATATATATATATATATACGTTTGTCTGTGTATATTCGCATCGTTGTTGGCGTCGGGTGCTTACCCTCTCCTGCGTTTTCTGTACATAAGGCGTGGGTCGGGTTGGGCTGTGTGTGCGGGTGTGTGTGTGTGCGTGAGTCGGTGTTAATCTCTCTCTCTCTCTCTCTCTCTCTCTCTCTCTCTCTCTCCCTTCGGTTGCTTCCGGCGTGTTTCTGGGATGCCTCGGTATCACTCCCTAGTCTAAGACCCCCGTGGTCCAGCCTTTCTCGACGCACTCGCGTAACAACGCGACAACGTGTACCTCACAATTCTAAGACATTGTCTACAGGTAAGTGTGCTAAATTAGCCCCACAGTTTTGTGGACCTTTCACAATCCTCAAGTGCATTGGTTCATCAGTCTATCGTCTCGCTCTTCTTAATTGTGACGAAATTCATCCAATTTTTCATGTAAGTCGTTTAAAAGGACTTCTTGGTTCTGGCGACATTACAGTTACAACTAAGACTCTGGTTACTTCAGAAGACTTAGCTTCTAAACCAAATGTACTAGAGAAAATTCTCGATGTTAAAACAAAAAAATTGCGTTCTAAAATAAAATGGATGGATAAATCTATCAAAGATGCCACATGGGAACGCGAAAATACTCATAGAACTAACTTCCCTAACTTTCCATTGCAGGAGTGCAATGTTTTAAAGATGGGGAGAATGTTACGGGCATGAGCATATCCCGTGGTAGATTTTACCGTAGTATTCTATACACATGGATAACGTGTGAGGGTTAAACGAGAGTGTAAAGAAGGCAGGATTACTTCTAATTCTAGGAATTGACACAACCCATAAGGGCCAAGTGTGACCTCCATTACACACATGATTTGACCACGTCGAGACTTTGATCTTATGGTGATCAAGGCTCGACTTCGTCTTAATCCCTTCGCTCGGGGGTGGTCGGGTGGATCAACACCCTTCTTTCTCTGTCCTTTCCTATCTATCTATCTTTTATTTCCTTGTCATATGCTTACATTAGGATTAAGCTCTAACATTGTTGATGGTGAGAAGGGGCGGTGGAAAATCTATCTTTCTCTCTCCTTTCCTATCTATCTATCGTTTATTTCCTTGTCATATGCTTACATTAGGATTAAGTGCTAACATTGTTGGTGGAGGATGAGGTGCTAGTCATCACAAAACGTTTTCTAACGAGAGATTCTATTAGAGACATGAACTAATGTAAGCATTAGATCAAGATAGAATATAGATAAATAGATAGAAAGGAGAGAGAGAGAGAAAGAAGGGTGTCGATCCACCTGACCACCCCCGACCGAAGGGATCGAGACGGACTCGAGCCTTGATCGGCGTCCCATACCACCGTTGTGGCGTTGAGTCATACCTGGTGCTAGCGCGCTCGCTACAAGACATGACCCACCACAAGATAGAGTCTCGACATAGTCAACAAGATCATGAAATGAGGGTTGTTAGGCCTCTTATTTATAGCAATACCCAAGGCCCCCAGGCAAGTTCACACTTGACCTAATGGGTTGTCTCAATCCCAAGGATTAAAAGTAATCCTCCCCTTCTTTACACTCTCGTTTAACCCTCACACTTATCCACGTGTATAGAATAATACAGTAAATTCTCACCACGGGATATTATATGGTCATGCCCGTAACATACTCCCCCTCTTTAAAACATTGCACTCTTGCAATGGAAAGTTAGGGAAGTTAGTTCTGAGAGTATTTTCGCATTCCCATGTGGCATCTTTTATTGATTTATCCATCCATTTTATTTTAAATTCTCATATTTCTTTAGTACGTAATTCTTTTGTTTTAACATTGAGGATTCTTTCTAGTACATGTGGTTTAGAAGATAATTCTTCAGAAGTAACCAGAGTTTCAGTTGTAACTGTATTGTCGCCAGAACCTAGAAGTTCTTTTAGATGACTCACATGAAAAACTAGATGAATTTCAACACCTTCGGAAGAGTGAGACGATAGGTTGATGACCCAATGTGTTTGAGGACTATAAAAGGTCCACAAAACTGTGGGGCTAACTTAGCGCACTTACCCTTAGACAATGTCTTAGAATTGTCAGGTACACATAAAAATACCTTCTGTCCAATGTTGAATACATGAGGTTGCCTATTATGATCGGCATAAAAACGTGCTCTATCTTGAGCTGTTTTTATATTATCTCGTGCAATATGCAACATATCTTGCATATCTCGAAGAAAGTTTTGCGTACTTCGCAACTCATCATGATGTATATTAACATCAATCGGGGCTCGTGGCTGAAAACCATACATCAACATAAAAAGACTATATCTCGTCGAGGTATGCTTGGAGCTGTTATAAGCAAACTCCAAAATTCGGAGATAACGTTCCCATTTTGTTGGTTTTGTACCAACGTATGCTCGAAGCATGTCCTTAATAATTTGATTTACTCGTTCTGTCTGTCCATCGGATTGAGGATGATCCGTGGAGCTCATGCTCAATGTAGTTTCTAACTTCTTGAAGACTTGTGTCCAGAAGTCACTAGTAAACTTTGGATCTCGATCACTCACGATATCCATCGGTAACCCATAAAAACGAAATAACTCGTCAATGAATTGGTAAGCCAATTCAAGACCTGTTACCTGTTGGGAACTCGACGTTCCTTATGTCCAACGCTCGGCCTCAACCGAGATTCTTTACATACACAGAAAAACAGGTAATTAAACGTGACACAAAAGAGAAAGAAGAGGAGAAATGGTACACAGGAGGTATACGTGGAAAACCCCAAAATAGGGGAAAAACCACGGCAGCCCACGAGCTGCAAACTGTCACTATGCAGAAATATACAACAGTGAGATCACTGAGGCAACGACCTCGTGTTCTCAGATCTTCGCCACAAGCGGCGGTTACAACAGAGGCAACGACCTCGTCTCTCTCTCTCTTTCTCTCTCTCTCTCTCTGTACAGTTGCACGCTCTGATTTCTTCTTGCACCAACAAGAAAGAATAACCACACAAAAACGACAACTCAAAAAAAAAACTAAAAGTTTGCCCTAAGTCATATTTATACTAATATGACTTTTCGGCTATTTACAAATGTCGTCTCGAAGGGCTCCATCCGGCTCTCCGCAGTCGGGTACTCCTCATCCGGTTCATACCGGGCCTACACCATCCGACTCTCCGAAGTCGGGTACTCCTCATCCGGTTCATACCGGGCCTACACCATCCGACTCTCCGAAGTCGGGTTCTCCCCGTCCGGTTCATACCGTTTCGGCCTCGGCCGAGTTTGTTCGTTGGCGCAGTTCTTCTCCCTTCCCATCCGGAGGGACCTGTCTACCAACAAACTCCCCCTTCACTCCGGCATGGGGTGTCTTTCCAGCCCGATCCTCTTCCGGCATGCGTCCAGCTTGTCGGGTGTCAGCACTTTGGTCAGCATATCTGACCCGTTCTCGGCCGTGTGGATCTTCGTCAGTGCGAACTCCTGGTCATCTACCCTTTCCCGGATCCAGTGATACCTCCGCTGGATATGCTTCGTCCGGGAATGGTAGGCCGCATTCTTAGCAAGGTGGATGGCACTTTGACTGTCGCAGTAGAGTCGGTATTCCTCTTGCCGGATACCGAGCTCTCCGATGAAGTCCTTCATCCATAATATTTCCTTGCCGGCTTCCACAGCCGCCATGTACTCCGCCTCTGTGGTTGACAATGCAACCGTCTTCTGCAGCCTCGACTGCCATGAAACAGCTCCCCCTGCATATGTCATCACATACCCGGATGTAGACCGGCTGGTATCCACATCAGCCGACATGTCCGAATCGGTGAAACCATCCAGTTGAGGTTTTCCGGAGCCGAATCGGAGACACATATTTCAAATACCGGAGTATCCATTTGACCGCGTTCCAATGCTCCTTGCCGGGGTTGCTCATAAACCGGCTCACCACTCCGACTGCGTATCCAATGTCCGGTCGGGTACAAACCATTGCGTACATCAAGCTCCCGACGGCAGAGGCATATGGAATCTTCATCATATCTGCCTTCTCTCCTTTTGTCTTCGGGCTTTGCTTGCCAGACAACTTGCAGTTTGCCGGAAGTGTCGATCCGACCGGTTTTGCATCTGACATGTTGAACCGGTGAAGCACCTTTGTCACATACTTCTCCTGTGACAGCCATAGTTGCTTCACTGACCGGTCCCGAATGATGTGCATCCCCAACATCTGTCTTGCCGGACCCAGGTCTTTCATTGAGAAGGTCCGGTTGAGAGCCTTCTTCAGCATCCGTATTTTGCCTTGGTCTCGTCCGACGATCAACATGTCATCCACGTACAGGAGGAGTATCAGGAAGTCCCCTCCTTCGAACTTCTTCACAAACACGCAGTGATCGGCCTGCGTCTTGTGGTATCCTTGATCGGTCATGAAGGAGTCGAACTTCCGATACCATTGTCGGGGAGCCTGCTTCAGTCCGTACAGGCTCTTCTTCAACCGGCATACCAGGTGCTCCTTCCCTTTCTCCACAAATCCTTCCGGTTGCTGCATGTAGAATTCCTCTTCGAGGTCGCCGTGGAGGAATGCCGTCTTCACGTCCAGCTGCTCTACCTCGAGATCCATGCTTGCTGCTATACTCAGCACCGTCCGGATGGAGGTCATCTTTACTACCGGGGCGAATATTTCGTCGAAGTCCACGCCCTTCTTCTGCTGGAACCCCTTCACCACGATCCTGACTTTGTATCTCGGGGGGTTGTCGGCATCTCCCGGTTTCAACTTGAACACCCACTTGTTTCGGAGTGCCCGCTTTTCTTTCGGCAGCTCCACCAATTCGTACGTATGGTTCTCATGCAGGGAATCCATCTCATCCTGCATGGCACTTAACCATTTTCGGCTGTGGGTGTCTTCCTTCGCTTCTTCGAAGCTTTCCGGCTCCCCCTCATCGGTTAGCAGGACATGCTCTGCATCCAGAAATCTCCGGGGCGCCCTTCTCTCTCTAAGAGGATATCTACATCTTCGGGCTTCGGTAATCGGTTTCTCCATTTGCTCTTCATCCGAATCCGATTCGGGATCTTGACCGGTTCCGGTCTCAACTTCCTCTACTTCTTCTTCTGCCGGTTCGGTATCCTCACCGTAACCGGCTGGTTCCTCGAGTGCTAACCGGTCTCTTGCCGGTTGGGTCTGCTCATTGTAGAGGCTATCCTTACCGATCGACTCGGAGTTCACTATCTTCTTCTCCGACTCCCAGTCGGCGAGCGTCCAATCCTCCATGAAGATAATATCTCGACTCCGGAATACCTTCTTGTCGACCGGGTCCCACACTCGGTAGCCAAACTCATCGTCACCGTAACCGAGGAATATGCATGGCCGGGTCTTTGGATCTAGCTTTCCTCTCTGGTCCTTTGCTACATGCACGTACGCGAGACACCCGAACACCCTCAGATGCCGGTAGGACACTTCCTTACCGGTCCATACTCTCTGTGGCGTGTCTCCGTCCAAGGGTACTGAGGGTGATCTGTTTATCACATATGTCGCCGTCGACAGTGCCTCAGCCCAAAACTTCTTGGGTAGTTTTCCATGCGCTAGCATACTCCGGACCCTCTCCATTATGGTCCGGTTCATCCTCTCGGCCAGTCCGTTTAGCTCCGGCATCTTCGGCACGGTAAATTCGAGCCGGATTCCCTTCGAGCGGCAGTACTCCTCGAACTGTCCCCGGTACTCACCTCCGTTATCTGCTCGAACCGCCTTCAGCTTCCGGCCGGTTTCCCTTTCCACTCTCGCGTGGAGCTCTTTGAAGACGGATAACACCTGATCCTTCGTCTTCAGTGGTGTGGCCCACAGCTTCCGGCTGTGGTCATCTATGAACGTCACGAAGTACTGCGCTCCGGCATGTGACTTCGTGTCTACTTGACAAACATCCGTATGCACCAACTCCAGTGGTGCATTACGTCTCATCGGTGGCCTTGGTCGGAAGGAGGTCCGGTTCTGCTTACCGGCCAGACAATCAGTGCACTTCTCTAAGTGCACGTTCTTCACTGGAATGAGGTTGTCGTCTCCAAGCCTCTTCATCCCCTTCTCACTCATGTGGCATAGCCTCTTGTGCCACAGCTCACCGGCAGTGTCGGAAGCCACGTTCACTTCTTCCGGACATAACCGGGCATTCATCAGGTACAGTGTGTTTACCTTCCGGGCCCGAGCCACAATCAGGCTCCCTTTGCTGAACTTCATGACACCATTCCGGATGCTACCCGTGTAGCCTTCATCATCTAGCCGACCGGCTGATATCAGGTTCAGACGTACTTCCGGAACGTGTCGGACATCTTTCAACAACAACTTGCATCCGGTTGGTGTTGTCAGCCACACGTCTCCTATGCCGACAATTCGGCATGTTCCTTCATTCCCCATCCGGACACAGCCGTGATCACCGGCTGAGTAGGATGAGAAGCATTTCCGGTCCGAGGTAAGGTGGAACGACGCTCCGGAGTCTACCACCCAGGTCATCTCATCGCCGGCATGGTTTATCTCACTCTCTTTGGTGATGAGCATCAACTCCTCTTCACTTGCCACAATTGCCGTCGTTCCCTTCCGGTCCGGCCCCCTCTGGTCTTTACCGTTCCGGTCTGTACCATTCCGGTTCGGGGTTTGCTTCGAATCGGTACCGTCGGTTTCCTTGTCTTTACGGAAATGCCGACAGTTCTTTTAGAAGTGTCCCGGCTTGCCGCAATAGAAGCAAGGCGGCCTCCCCCTTGACTTTGATCGTGTCCCCGACTTCTCCCGGTTCTGGGGACTACGGTTTCTATGTGTTCCGCGTTCCGATTCGGTAAGGAGCGCTTTGGAGTCGGAGCTCGTATCTTTGTCTTTCCGACGAGCCTCCTCATCTAGCAAGCTCGACTTTACTCTTGCTAGGGATAACCGTTTTCCTTCCGGCCCGGCGTTGCCCAAAGTAACAACCAACGTCTCCCAGCTATCCGGGAGGGAACCGAGCAGGAGTAGCGCTAGGACCTCATCGGCAAGAGGTACTTCCAATGACGTTGCCTGGTGAATCAGCCCCTGGAAGGCATTCATATGCTCCGCCATGCTGGAGCCATCTTGGTACCGGAGTCTTACAAGCTTCCGGAATATCGACGCCTGATTGACAACATTTTTGTTCTGGAACATTGTGCCGATCTTCTCCCAGAGCTCATGAGCCTTACTCTCTTCATTGAAGTTGTTGTACAGGCTCATGTCGATGAAGCACCGTATGTACGCCGTTGTCTTCATGTGCATCACCTCCCATATCGCGGCGTCGATTTTGTCCGGTCTCTTGTCCCCGAACTGAACCGGCAGCCAGAGGTCTTTAACCACGAGCATGTCCCTCATCTTCGACTTCCACACTGAATAGTTGGAGCCGGTGAGCTTGAACATGCCGCCAAACGATTCGTCCATTTTCTGTGTCGATTTTGCTCTGATACCACTTGTTGGGAACTCGACGTTCCTTATGTCCAACGCTCGGCCTCAACCGAGATTCTTTACATACACAGAAAAACAAGTAATTAAACGCGACACAAAAGAGAAAGAAGAGGAGAAATGGTACACAAGAGGTATACGTGGAAAACCCCAAAATAGGGGAAAAACCACGGCAGCCCACGAGCTACAAACTGTCACTATGAAGAAATATACAACAGTGAGATCACTGAGGCAACGACCTCGTGTTCTCAGATCTTCGCCACAGGCGGCGGTTACAACAGAGGCAACGACCTCGTCTCTCTCTCTCTTTCTCTCTCTCTCTCTCTGTACAGTTGCACGCTCTGATTTCTTCTTGCACCAACAAGAAAGAATAACCACACAAAAACGACAACTCCTCAAAAAAAAAACTAAAAGTTTGCCCTAAGTCATATTTATACTAATATGACTTTTCGGCTATTTACAAATGTAGTCTCGAAGGGCTCCATCCGGCTCTCCGCAGTCGGGTACTCCTCATCCGGTTCATACCGGGCGTACACCATCCGACTCTCCGAAGTCGGGTACTCCTCATCCGGTTCATACCGGGCCTACACCATCCGACTCTCCGAAGTCGGGTTCTCCCCGTCCGGTTCATACCGTTTCGGCCTCGGCCGAGTTTGTTCGTCGGCGTTGTTCTTCTCCCTTCCCATCCGGAGGGACCTGTCTACCAACATTACCGTGGTTTTAGTAGGAATAAATCTGGCCAGTTTAGTTGGTTTATCAACCACAACCCAGATGGCATCATGGCCTTTTTGGGTGCGAGGAAGGCTAACAATAAAATCCATGGATATACTTTCCCACTTATTATTGGGAATGTCCAAGGCATGCAAAAGTCCAGTGGCTTTAAGTCGCGCGGCTTTGTTAACCTGACATTGGTGACATTTAGTGACATAGCTATGTATGTTAGGACGCATCTTACGCCAATAAAATTGAGTTGAGATGAGAACGAGTGTACGATGTATTCCAGGGTGCCCTGTTGAGGGTGCATCATGGCATTCAAAAAGAATCCTCTTTTTGACCTCGGGTAAATCTGGAACACAAACCTTCCCATTACGGTAGAACAAATCATTAGCAATGTGGAAGTATTCCTTCGAGGATGTGGTAGTGTCTGTTCCAAACTCAACTCTTGCCAAGTATTTTGCAAAATAACTGTCATCAGGATACTTTCCTTGAAGGTAATCAAAAAAATCTAATGATATTTCAGTGAAGCTAAGCATGTTAACTTCATGGATGCGAATTAGTGCATCAGCGACAGTGTTCATGGAACCTTTACGATATCGTAAGGAAAAATCAAAGTCATGGATGAGATTAGCCCATCGTGCCTTACGACCTTTCAGGTCTTGTTGGTCACAAAAATATTTCAAGGACTCATGGTTCGTAGTTACCACAAAGCGATTTCCATAAAGATAATGCCGCCATGTTTTGAGCGCATGTATAACTGCAAATAATTCCTTTTCTTGAACGGTATACCAACATTGAGCAGAATCAAGTTTCTTACTCTTGAATGCTATTGGTTTACCATCTTGATATAAGACAACACCTATAGCATAATCGCTTGCATCGGCTTCAACCTCAAAAGGTTTTGACGGATCACGTAAAAGAAGTGACGGAGCCTTGCACACCAGTTCCTTGAGTTCCTTAAAGGCGAGGTCTAGTGTAGCATTCCACACAATAGGTTTTGTAGACTTACGTGTTTAACCTTTTAGAAGATTAGTAAACGACCTTGTCAATTGGGAGTAATTACAAATGGATTTTCGCAAAAACCCGACAAAACCAAGGAATGATCGAACTTCTCGAATATTCCGAAGAGTGGGCCAAAGCTTGATTTTCTTGTTGCAAGAAGGATCAATTTCAACTCCTCGTTTGGTTATGAGATGTCCAAGATAAGTAGTTGATTTCTTGAAGAACTTACATTTTGAGATCTTCGATGGTCTATATTACGTTTAGGAGGTAACCCATCTGGTAGTTCACTCGGAAAAACATCACAAACATCATTTAAGATTTCATCAAGTTGTTGTTGTTCAAAATCTGTTAATTGAACCGAGACATTATCGATCTTGTAAACGTGAATGTCCGGATCAACTACACAATAAAATAGAGTAGAACAAGACAACTCAGATATTGATAGAGAGGAAACGATCGAGAGGGATTGTTTTTTTACACATTAAATAAAATGAGTACAATCGTTCAGTACAAAAGTTATTGAATGATGAAACCAATCAATAGATAACGAAGAGTTTTTATTATAGAACCAAGGATAACCTAGTATTGCATCAGTGGTACAAAGATTCATTACATGGAAGTCTACTTCCTCTATATAAGTATCAATAGAAATTCCTAATGAATGAATCGCCCCATTGATGTATTGTACTCTTCCATCAGCCAAGTGAACCGTGTAGGTGTGATCACTTACGGTGGGTTGGATTCCCCATATCTGAACCAAACGATTCTTCACAAAGTTATGTGAGCTTCCCGAATCAAACAAAAATTTTACAGGAGATCCATTGATATACTTGTTTGCACGTAGTAAATCATTGGGACCCAATACATGGTGAGGGAAAGAACATTGACAATTACTTAAATGATGTGTATAGACCTAAAGGACATTAGGAATCTGACCTTTATGGTCTGTAGCTTTAGCTTTGTTATCGTGCTCTTTCTGTTGGAGTTTTCGACATTGCTCTTTTGTATGACCCTTCTTTTTGGAGAATACGCAAAAATGATGTTCTCGCTTACAATCGCGATCAGTGAATACGTTGGCTGTCTTGCATTTCCCAGTGAATTGCGACTGCTTAGTCTCAGGCGCTTTGTTAGGTTTGTTGTGGTCCTTCTTCGAAGTGCGTTGATAGCAAAGAACTATTTCAACGGCCTCTTCGAAGGATTTTGGATCCTTATCGTGCACTATCAAATGATAGTCCGAATTGGGGATGCCATTAACAAAACAAGCTATTAACCAATTGTCCCCTTCTAGACCCGACTTTTGGATTTGGGTTCTAGCATGGTAGACATAGTCTTCTAGCGAGGAAAACTTCCTGCTAGAGAGGTGTTACCGTTTAGGAACACGGTCTGCGGTCAGTCCTTCGACCTAGTCCCCAAGGTGGGTGTGGAACAACGAACAGGGTTTAAGCGTAATGCGTAAGGGGAGAACCTCTGTAATTCCTTCGCCGTAAAAGGAAAGACGGCAACAACTGAATCCCTATCATAGGTTACACGTACGTACTACTACGCTTAAGTATCTGAGACACCGACACTAAATTAGCCGCAGCTATACACAGAACTCAGAGAAGATAGAATTCTATTATCAGGCGTTCTTTACATTTCCAAAAATTACACACACCTCCATAAGAGGTTTTCTGCCCTTTATATATGCAGGGTCTAATTAGCCGTTCACACTTCCTACGTGAATCGTTACATGCGTTATGCTCTTATATAGTTTCTTATTCCTACGGTTTTGGCCGTCGGTTACTATTCCGGCGGACAACACTTGGCACGCCTGTGGGACAGTGCCTTTGCACGTCGGACCCATCCCGTTAATCTTCTTCCAAAATGGCCCGGATGTTTGGCTCTGTTGTGGTGTCCTCGTCCGGAGTTGATGTAGGGCTCGTAGGTGCATCGTGGTGCGGCTCCTCTGCTTGGTCGGCCTAGTTTCTCCCGGAGTCTCCTTCGCCATGTGCGGGTGGTCTGGGTACGGTGGGCTCTTCTTGAGTTAGTGGGCTGGGCTCTGCCGTTGGCGTGCTTGCCGTCGGCTGCAGCTCAGCTATTGTTACGTCCTCTACAGTGTTGGCCGTTTTTGTGTGTCCCTAGGCGTGGGGCGGGGATTCCGCCTGGTCCGCACTATTTTCCGCGTGTTCTGAAGATGGTGTGGGCTAGTGCGGTTGGACCTCTTGTTGGGTAATGGTTTCGATGTTTGGTCCTGTGGGGAATTTCACTCGTTGGTCCCCGCTATTCTCCCCCGTTGTCATCTCTGGTGATCGGGCCTGAGGTTCCTCTTCTTCGGCTGTGACCGGAATTGGTGTCACGCTGGGTTCCTCGTTTGTGCGCGTGTTGCCGGCCTGTGTGATCTGGTGAAATAGCTCCTCCTGACTTTCACCAAAATCATCTAAGAGCTGTGCGAGTTCTTCGGAGTGTTGGTTTGCTAGCGCACGATAGTCTTGCGCTAGGTCCTCCCGTACGGTCGCAATGCTCTCCTCGTTTAGCTTATAAAACCCTCGGTCGTCTTTCCGCCAGTTCTCCCAGTCCGCATGATACGCGTGCAATTCCGCTGCTTGGGTTGCCCATGCCATCCATCCTTTGTCCAGCGCCGTTTTCAATTGCGCTGTGAACCTTTCCCGTTTTGTTTGGACAAGGATGCGCACGTTATCCGTGATGACCTGGCAACGGTTGCGTGCGTCTTCCATCGACTTCTGGAGATTTGCGATTTCCTGCTATTTAACGGCTGCCGCTTCCTCATACGTGGCCTTCAGGCCCGCCCACAGTTGGGATTCCTTTGCATGTTGTTCTTCTAATTTCCCCATTTCATTGTTTAGGCGGATTTCGAGTTGATTCCTTCTGTCTTGTTCGACCACCAACTGCTCATCGAACCATACCTTCTTTTTTTCTAATAAGGCGTGAAGTCCCGCTATTGCCACCTCCAATTTCTTCGCGTCCTCTCGTAATTGGGCGTTGTCGTCTTTTGTCCGGATGTGCTGAGCTACCTCCGTAGCTAGTTTCTCTTCAAGAGTTTTTACGGCCTTCCGTCCGTTAGCCCGTATCTCCTTTTCTCTGTCGGAGGATTGGCGTAGTTCTGCTCGAAGACGGTCAATTTCGGATTCCGCTAGTTGTACGGCCCTTTTTTCTTTTGCGGCGATGGCGGTCTGAGCCTCGATTTCTTCTTTTAGAGCGTCGATGACGTGGTTCGGTGGTGGGGTTGCGTGTTTTTCCATAGTTGCGTGAGCTTCCAACTCCGCGATGCGTGCGTTGGCCTTTTGTAGTTTGGGTTTGGTCAGTTTAACCTTCTTCCAGACATTCTTCTTTTTTATGGCCATCTCCTTGGCGCTCGTGCTGACCTTTGCCAGTTCTTGATGGACTTTGACTAGGGCCGTGTTTAAGGGTGGTATCTCCATCCCTACTCGTCGTACCCCATCGTTCCTCTGTCTGCCGACCCTGGCTAGCCAGTCCTCATCGTCGCTCTTCGTTGTTTGTGTTAGGGCGCGCTCGATCATCTGACGTTCCGCATGCTCCTCGGCCATTCGTTGGGCGGCTTTGACCTGTTGTGTTGCCAGGAACTCCATGAGCTCAAAAGAGGTACCGAACTGCAAGAGGGCGTTGAATTCGTGGGCCGTATCCGGGATATCCGGATATGCCAAAACCTCGCTTTCCGCCGTCAATACGGCTTTCCCTCGTTGCGACTGAGTCATAATAATCGGTCGCAGCTCCTGGATGATTTCAAACGTGGTATTCGGTTCTACTGCTATGGAGCCTCCGCCTTCGGTTGGTGCCTCCGGAGCCGTGGGGGCAATTTTTACCAACCCCCGCCCATCTTTCCTGTCCAATCTGCGCCGTTTTGGTCTAGGGCTTTCCCGTCGTGTTTCGGTGTCTGGTTCTAGGGCTGCTTCCATGGGGCATCTCGGTTGTTCCTCCTGTGTCGCCTGTGTGTCCGGCTGGTCGGTAGGAGGTGTTGTCCTTGGGTCTGGCAAGGCCGGTTGGGGTTCCTCCTCCCACTCTGGGGCCGCTAACTTGCGTTTCGCGGATCGGGGCGGGGTCGTGGGTTGGCTGGGCTGCGGTGTTGGCAGGCCTCAGGGTGGAAACAGTACCTTAAGGTATTGTTGTATGATTGGCCTGAGCTTTTTGCCTGCTTGGTACGCATGCAAGCCTTCTCTTAACATCGGCCCTGTGATGATCCCCCAGCCGATTGCACGCCCTTCAAAGGTGTCGATAATGATGCCCGCCTTCTGCTTAGGCATCCCGTATGCGTTGACATGGACGCAGCCGACTTCCAGTAGGAACTTGGCAACTTCACGGAAGAAGGGATCCGGAATCTGTTTTGTTCTATAGGCCTTGGCGGAGGATGAATATGGTCCAAAATACCGCTGCAGCGCCTCTGCAAGAGGTATTTCGAAATGTCTTTCGCCTAGTGAGGATAGGTCCAACTTCTTCCAAATGGAAGAGTTGGTGACCGTGTCTATGTTAAGCTTCCTAGCGATGTTCATGGCGTCCGGGTGCGGAGGTGCTTCTGTGACCCGGATGTAGCCATCCATGCGTTTCTCTATGAGCCATCAGCGTAAAGCAGTAGAGATGAAAATCGGCATCGCCAGAGTAGGTTCGTGGGGGGAAGACAGGAGGTTGTGGTGGGTTGGAGCTCTGAGATAGGATGGGGAAGAAGGTGAGGAGGACGAGCGATGGGAGCGCTGATAGCTAGAAGATGGGTTTCTGCTTTGTGCAGAAGATCTTCTGTTTCCTTCTTTTTGTGGCTTAGGGTTCATTGGGCGGTGAGCCATCGTGGTGCCGCGTGTTCTTGAACTAGGAGTTTGTGCATGCCTTTAGTCGTTTTAATAGTCGCTATCTTCTCTTTTTTTTCTTTTTTCTTTCTTTTTTTTGTAACGGTTATTTACAACCTATTTTTACATTATAGTACAAATGGGCTTGTCCATTTTACGCTGCAGGTTCTCCGGCTTTGTCCCGTTCAGCGGTGAATGGGTTAGGTGGCGTAGGGCCCAGGTAAGGTTTGAGCCGAAACCCATTCACTTTTTGCCGTACTATTTCTCCAACCAGCGTTCCTAGTTGGAACGTGCCTTGTTCCGCTCCAATTATCCAGTATGGGCCAGTCCAGCGGAAACGTAACTTCCCCGACATATGGCCCATGCGCATTTGAAAAACTAGCACCGTTCGGCCCACAGCGAACTCCTTTTCACTCCGATGTCGATCGACAAACGCTTTACGTCGTCGTTGTTCCTATTCCAACACAGCCATGCTGTGGACACGTTTTTCCCCTAGTTTGAGGAGTTAATAGAGCCGTTCCTCCTCCGACTTGGCTTCTGATAATCGGTTCCGTACCTGAATGCGCAAACTAGGTACCCAAAATTCGACTGGCATCACAGCCTCTAGTCCAAACGCTAACCGGAACGGTGTTGACTGTATGCTTGTTTTGTAACTAGTTTTGTACGCCCATAACGCACTCTGGAGTTTGGTATCCCGGTCCGTCCTATTTTCATTGACGGTTTTCTTCAAAATGGTCTGTAATGTTTTGTTCGTGGATTCTGCTATTCCATTCGCTTGCGGGTAATATGGCGTGCTCTTCTTGTGGACTACTGCGTAATGTTGTGTTAGTTCCCGAACCACCGTATTCAAGAAGTGGCTCCCCTGGTCACTGATGACTCAATCGGACAGCCGAACCGGCACCAGATGTGCTCGTAAAGAAATTTGGTTGTGACGACCGCCGTATTTTCACGTAGTGCCTTTGCTTCTACCCATTTGGTGCAATAATCCGTGGTTACCAATATGTATTTGTTGCTCGTGCGGGCCACTGCTGGTGTGAAGGGCCCCACAAAATCCAATCCCCACTTTTGGTAGGGGTCTAGTGGTAATACGGGCTGGTGTGGCATCCTTGCGTCCTCCACGGGCTGACCCATCCGCTAGCACAAATCACACTTTCTACAATACTCGGATGCGTCCTTCTGTGTTGTTGGCCACCATAAGCCCGCCTGCCATACTTTGCGGGCTGTCACGTTGCCCGCGTAATGGCCGTCGGCCATGCCGCAGTGTGCCTCCCGTAAAACTGCTTCTTTCTCATCCTGACGGACTCCACGTCACCAAATGCCGTCACTTCCTTTGTGATATAAATTTCCTTCGACAAGGCAGAAGTGATGGCTTCGGACGGCTAGTCGTTTCTTCTCGTCCATGCGTAATTGTGGTGGAGGTAGTCCTGTAGTTAAAAAGTACGTCATTTCCATAAGCCATCGGTCCGGAAAGGTGGATTCCGTTTTTTCTGAAAGTGTCGCTACTCGCCAGATGTCGGCTTCCGGAAAATCGTCGTCGTCTTTCTGTACAATTTCTCCATTCTCAAGTCTGCTCAAAAAATCCGCCATTGCGTGTTGCGTCCCTGGCCGGTGTTGAATTACGAACTCGAATTCCTGGAGCAGTAGCATCCACCGTGCCAATTTCCCTGTCAAGGCTTGTTTCTCCACCAAATACAATAATGCCGAATGATCCACGTGGAACGTGAATTTCCGTCCTAGTAAATAATGTCGGAATTTATTGATGCTATAGATCATCCCTAGCGCCTCCCGCTCTGTTGTGGAATAGTTACGCTCTGTTGCTAATAATTTACGACTTGCGTAGTATACTGGCCTATACCAGTTTGGTTCGGTGAGTTGCATTAGCGCGCTTCCTATTGCTATGTCTGAGGCGTCGACGAACACGTGGAATGGCTTCGCCCAAACTGGAGGTTGTACGACGGGGGCCTGTGTGAGCATTATCTTAAGTGCCTCATAGGCCTTATCCTCTATTTCAGTCCATTGGAAAGGAGTCCGATGTACGGCAGCGTGTAGTGGCGTGGCGAAGTCCGCCAAATACCGTATCATCCGACTATGCCACCGTATTTGGCCCAAAAATCGGCTAAGTGATTTGGCATTTGTCAGAGTTTTAGCTTGCGTAATAGCGGAGATCTTGTTTGGGTCGACCGTTATTCCTTCTTTGCTGACAATGTGGCCTAGGAGAGTCCCGTTGGTCACGCCGAAGGCACATTTCGCGGGATTTAGGCTTAAGCATGCGGTGCGGCAACGTTCCAGGCACAGACGTAAGTGCGAAAAATGGTCTTTTGTTTGCCCATATACCGCAAAATCGTCTAAAAAGACTTGCATGAACGCCGAAATGTATTCCCCAAAGATCTCCGTAATCGTTCGTTGAAATGTTGACGGCGCTGTCTTTAGGCCGAACATCATGACAACCGCCACATATACTCCCCAGTCCGTGACAAATGTCGTCTTCTCCTGGTCTTTAGGGTGCATGCATACTTGGTTATAGCCATTGAAGCCATCTAAGAAACTGTACATCTCATGGCCTGCGACGGCGTCCAGCACGCTATCGGTGAAGGGTAAGGGAAATGCGTCCGTAATGGTTACGGCGTTTAATTTTCGGTAATCTACGCATACCCGTATTTTTCCGTTTTTCTTTGGGACAACCACTATCGGGCTTAGCCATGTCGCTTGTTCAACTGGCCGTATGAACCCCGCCCTCAACAGCTTGTCAATTTCTTCTTTCACGCAGGTCGCGTAATTGGGGTTCATGCGGTAGCGGCGCTGCTGGACAGGTTTCGCGTCAGTTGCTAAATTGATATTATGTTGATAGAACTTGGGATCTAACCCCTTCATGTCCTCATGAGCCCAAGCGAACACATCTTTATATTCCATGAGTAGTGCAATCATTGTGATTCTCTGGTCCGGCCTCAATTCCTTTGCTATGGAGAGGAACCGAGGTTCCGATCCGTACCCACATTCACTTCATCGAGAGCGGAAGCAGTGACTCATCGTGAAATCTCCATTTCCCTTTCGAATGCCGCCCGTGCTCTGTTGAGTTCCAATATGGACTCTGGGTTTGGTTTGTACGGCTCTTCGTGCGGAACAGTGGCCGTAGTATTTCTGCCGCAATTGCGATGACATCTATTTCGAACAGCGGTTGCCTTCCGTAGGTACGCGAACCTTAGTGCGTCCATGCCGGAAAAAATTGATACACTCGTGTTGCCAGCTCTGCTTGATATTTGCTGTCTGAAGCCATGGTCTGCCCAAAAGCACTGGGTACACTCCTGGGGCATCCAAAGCGAGGACGACCGCCGATATGTCGAAGCGGTGTCCGCCCACGAAGATGCCTATTTTGCGAATTAACCCCAACGGTCGCACTGAGCGGGTATCTGCCATGCGGAGCCAGAATGGACACGCCTCCCATTCGGAAATGCCTAACTGTTCGCAGGTTTTCGCGCTAATCACATTGACGCGTGAGCCCTCGTCGATTACGCATCCAGGAACTTCCTGTCTGTGCAATATTACTGTAATAGCCGGGTTGTGCTGATCCACCACCGGTGGTCCATCGTTGACGTCTGTCAGGTTTGTGGCAACGCTCGCCCCGGGCATGCTCGCCACCTGTGCTTCCATGGTCTAGCGGAAACGAGGAACTAGCTGTAGCAGTTTTTCCATAGTTAACGTGATTTCACAGCCTGCTAACACCTGCCAAATGGGGTCCAGCCCCGGTCTTTCGTTCTCTGTTCGCTCCATTGTGTTCGCGGACTCCTGCCGCATACGTTCCGTATTGGTCGTGTTTGCTTTTTCCACCCAGGCTTAGGCTTGTCGTCATACCTCGTCCTGCGCAGCCCAATCCGCCGTTTTTGTTTGCTAGCGTGTTGTGACTTGTTGCACCTCCGCCGTAATCGTATTGACGGCGGGCCCCTTTCCCTTGCGTGTTGGGCATTGCGTGGCATAGTGTCCGGGTTGCTGACAAATAAAACAATGGATGCTTGATTCTCCCTTCTCAACCCTAGGTGGTGTGTGCCGCTCTCCGGGCGCTACTTGCTCTTCGCGGTCCAGCCTCGTTTGTCGGAACGTACGCGGTGGCTGCTGTTGGTCCCATCATTGTTCCTGGTGCCGCTCATCCCCCGAGCTTTCGTTGTAACGCCGGTGATCCCTATATTGCCGAGGCTTACCCCGATAGCCATTGAAGCCGCCCCGTTTGTTTGTCGGGCGTTGATGTTCGTATCGCCGTCCCCCTTTGGCGTAACTCGGATGTCCACGATAATCCTCGTCCTCTGGGTCGTCCTCCTCGGACTCGTTGTGATTCCGGCGATTCCGGTTGTACTGGTCCTCCCACGGGTTGCGATCCTTATACCGAGGTCGGTCTTCTTGCCGCCTTTGTTTCGCCCGATGTGGTTGACGTTGTGTGTCCATGCTGCGGACCACGGGAGTGGCTCTGTTTAACATATTGTACTCGCATTGGTCGACTGTGTGAACCTTCAAGTGGCAGATTGGGCAGTGGATTCACATATTGCACTCCACCGCGGAATGCCCCGAGTTCAAGCAAATCGTGCACTAGATTGCTTGACGAAATTGGCATTCCTCATCCTAAGGTAACGCTTGTCGTAAGGATGACATCAAAAACCTCTCCTCCTCGTCATCCAACTCGAGCTGTAACGCTCGTTTAAACACCATATCCGTCGTTTCCCCTTTCACGCTATTGTTGTTGAGCGTTGCCTGGATGGGCCGGCATAACGCTGCCAGAAATGTCTCCCAAGCCTCCTCCGCGAGGCTTCGTTCCAGTTTCCGTCGTAAATTTTGGAAACGTAAGCTGAAGTCTGCTATCGTCTCGGTCAGTAGTTGCTTAATTGTATAAAACTGCCCGAGAATCTCACGTTGTGGAACCCTCCAATGGAAGAATCGCAAGAAAGCGGACTGCAGCTGATCGAAGGTTGTTATGGCTGGTAAGTTCATCTGTGAATGTCAGAACGCCGCACGCCCATCTAATGTTAATCCGAACTCCGTCATTTTCGACTGGTGTGCCACCGTCTCAGAGAGATTCTGCGCCATGTGGTTCGCATTCCAAACATTCAAGAACATGCGAATCTGAGTTGTGGCGTCAGTTTCGCCGTTAAAGCAGGGGTAGGCAAAGGCCATAGTGGGAGCTACAGTGGATCGGAAACAGTCACAGGGTGGCTGCGGTGAGCGTGGTCCCCGCGTCTCGTCAGGGTATTTGGGGAGCAAAGAATCTCCTTTGCACTCCCGGCAGGTAGTACTGAGGTCGTTGATGCGCGGCTTTTGTCGGGCGCGTTCTTCTGCCTGGCGTGTGACGGACCTTGTTATTGGCCAATCTTGTCTTGTTGGTTCTCTGGGCTGTCTGCGGCTAAACATCCATTCATTGTTGCTCGTCTATGAGGAAACACAGATCACCAAGCGTGCCAAAAGTGTTACCATTTCGGAACACGGTCCGCGGTCAGTCCTTCGACCTAGACCCCAAGGTGGGTGTGGAACAACGAACAGGGTTTAAGCGTAATGCATAAGGGGAGAACCTCTGTAATTCCTTCGCCGTAAAAGGAAAGACGGCTACAACTGAATCCCTATCACAGGTTACACTTACGTACTACTACACTTAAGTATCCGAGACACCGACACTGAATTAGCCGCAGCTATACACAGAACTCAGAGAAGATAGAATTCTATTATCAGGCGTTCTTTACATTTCCAAAAATTACACGCACCTCCATAAGAGGTTTTCTGCCCTTTATATATGCAGGGTCTAATTAGCCGTTCACGCTTTCTGTGTGAATCGTTACATGCGTTATGCTCTTATATAGTTTCTTATTCCTACGGTTTTGGCCGTCGGTTACTATTTTGGCGAACAACAAGAGGTTCATTAAAGTTGGAGCTGCCTCGGTTCAAGAGGGAGGTTGTAGAAATTGGCCCTTAAAAACTATGACAAAATTTGTCCAGGTATTGGGCAATTTCCCCAAAGTTCAGAGCCCATGCCATTAGGCGGCGGCCTTACCCCCTAGCTCTCGGCCGACATATGCAATCTTCGTACTATCTGGCATGGGATAGAGCTCAAAATGAAACTCCCATCGGCCCAGCCACATGCAGATTGCTTCTTTGGTTCTTTCCTTTTTTTCTCCCATAAATGGCTTAACGACAAATGATGGTTCACCCTGTTGCTCATCAGGTCTATTAGTCTCACATTGTAAACTAATGACACATGCCTCGAGAGCACTTTGAGATTGCCGAAGTTCGGTCATCTGTTGAGCGATGAAACTAAGGTATTGGGTTATTTGCAAAAAATACATCTCAATGGACATTTGTCTAGGAGGATTTCCTTGAGTTCCTTCCGCTTGAGCGGATGACATCATGTCGTTATTTTGAGCCATTGAATGATTATTTCTGGCAAAGAAATAGGATAAGGTCAAACAAATAGTCATAACATCATGTCGTGATGTACACATATCATGGACAAAGATTAATCGATATCATGATCTCACGTCAATACCCCTCTAGACGTATGAGATGAGGTTCAAGATCAGGTTACTATGGTAACACATAGGTGTTTTACAAACCGTGGGGGTGACAAATAAATGTCTTTCCCTTATCTCTATGTCGATTTTTTTAATGGCGACTCCCCAAGGCTCAACCATGTATGTTCACGTCATTAATAGTTTATACACGAAAAAAATGTTAACAATAAACTATGTTTCAGTGCCCACATATGTGGTTTCGGCTCTTTAAGTCCTATTACGAGGATCCCGAAGTGCACTTAAACCTCAAGTCTAAACATGTGTTATAGTGATATGTATTAACAATGTTGTATGTTCTTGGTCATATTTGAACTCGAGACCTCGAGAACAAATGCATTAAACAGTTGAGACAACCAAGTAGGTTGCTCTTCTTGAATGTTTAATGTTTCATGCGTATAAGACATATGCAAGGCATTTGCCCATATATGTTTTTTTAAAAGAAACATATATGTCAAGAGTCCTTATTTCCCCCTCGTTTACTACAAAATATGTTGGTACGTTACCTAACCTCAAGTCTCGTAATTACGATGGCATACGCCAAAGTGCAACCTAATGGTCAAGCCAAATGAGCCCTCTTTTCGTAGTAGGCCCACGTGACCCATCACATGGTTACGTCATTATGAATGCCTCTCGTAAGAATGATCTCATGGTGGCATCATATCCATGTAACGAGGGAGGGATGTTGGATATGTGTGTCATAGGAGCGACCTCACATGAAGTGGGTCAAGCCCTACGTTCTCAACATCATTGTGGCTATAAAAAAAATCGTAACATCACATTGTCAACATATGATGAAATCAAGACACGTAATCGAGGCATGTAGCCTGTACGCACACAAAACATCCAAAAATAAGGGTTAATCGTAATACGCAATTGAGGTATTGACCTCATACACATACGACACCAAACACATATCATTTATAACAAAATCGAGGTATTGACCTCATACGCATATGTAACTTATGTATTTGAGCGTAATACGTAATTGGAGTATTAACCTCGTACGCATACGACACTAATCACATATTCAATATATGTCAAATGAGGTATTGACCTCATACACATATGTAAACATTTTATACAACCAATTAATTACCACTACAACATCATTAAATTAATGAAAACATTTACATATAGACTATACACATGATTAGATGGGAGAAGAAAAAATAGAAAAAAAATAGAAAAAAAATAAGGAAAGAGTTACCGAAGTTCCTTTGTTGATCGTTGTCTGGATCAAGGCCGACTGCACATCGATCGATCACCATCAATCAACAAAACAAAAGACAACAAAAGAAACGTTAGCACATAGGCTCTGATACCAACTATTAGAGACATGAACTAATGTAAGCATTAGATCAAGATAGAATATAGATAGATAGATAGAAAGGAGAGAGAGAGAGAAAGAAGGGTGTCGATCCACCTGACCACCCCCGACCGAAGGGATCGAGACGGACTCGAGCCTTGATCGGCGTCCCATACCACCGTTGTGGCGTTGAGTCATACCTGGTGCTAGCGCGCTCGCTACAAGACATGACCCACCACAAGATAGAGTCTCGACATAGTCAACAAGATCATGAAATGAGGGTTGTTAGGCCTCTTATTTATTGCGATACCCAAGGCCCCCAGGCAAGTTCACACTTGGCCTAATGGGTTGTCTCAATACCCAGGATTAAAAGCCAGTAACAGAGTCTATAACCCTCACACTTATCCACGTGTATATAATACTACGGTAAATTCTCACCACGGGATATTATATGGTCATGCCCGTAACAGAGTCTATAACAAAATGTGTGGTAGACATAGGGGTTCAAGTGGTTAAGGTAGGATTGATGTCGGGTGGCGTTACTAGGGGGTCAAGCCAGATATCTGAAAATGTGAACAAAGCTATTGTGGAAAGAGAATGAACCCTCAAAATATGACAATAATTTAGACAAGTTCTCAAAGAAATAGCTTTTGGTTTTGGCAAAGAGATAACCATTACCAAAAGTTAAGGACGCATTACAGAAATGGACGAGTTGCAAATAGTTGACATTATGTAGTTAGAAGTTATGTGGGGGTGGGGAATGTACTTTGGGGGTTGAGGTGGTGCTTGAGCTGATAGGAGGGAGGGGGAATGTGGGACCGTAGATGGATAGATATTTTTAGCGCCCATAGAGAAGTGAATATTGACCCATGAGTCACAAAAAAGAGGAGGTGAAGGTGGGACATGTGTAGTGAGGGAGAGGGGGGGCATGGTGGGTGAGAAGGGTTTGGGGTTGGTTAATAAGACTAGTGGGGTAAACACTCACAGAAGCAGTTGTAGGTGGATTAAGAGGTCACTCATTAATGTGAATGAGTTGAAGATTGGCAATGCAATGTTTGTACTCATTGGTGGTGATGATGGAATGCTTAATCCAAGCCAAATATAGGTTCGGGAGACCAATGACAATCTATAATGTTTGTTGGAGTAAAAGCATAGAGACATATGGGACGATAATTAGGGGTGCTAGATATTGGTGTCGCATGTCAGATCGGGGGAATCAAGGATCTACTATAGCG
Source organism: Azolla caroliniana (assembly GCF_043228905.1). Taxonomy (NCBI): domain Eukaryota; kingdom Viridiplantae; phylum Streptophyta; class Polypodiopsida; order Salviniales; family Salviniaceae; genus Azolla; species Azolla caroliniana. The sequence continues at coordinate 14,271,925 of NW_028230447.1, forward strand.
AATGATTGGGAAATGTTGAAGACTTGTATATGATCAAATCTAACCAAAATGGAAACACAAGACAATGGTTGAATCAAGTTAAGAGTGAGTGAGTGATAGCGAGAGCCAAAGAGACATAATGTAGTAAGCATACATAATTATTCTCAATTCAACATAAAAATATTACAAGAAATTGTATATATACAACTTTGGGTTAACTTCACCCTTTTGGTTATTTATATATGTGGCCATTACCACACACACACACAATAATTAACCCGTAGTGGTAGAATACTTAGCATACAATACATGTAAAATACATATTCAAAAAGTATTCTACCATTTTTTAAAATACACAGAATACATATTCTACAGATAAAATATATGTTAAGTACGTGTAGAATGTGTAATATGTAGAATAAGTGTAAAAGATGTTAAAATTTTAAACTTGTTGGAAATGTTAAATACTTTTTAAATATGTAGAATATGTCGAATACTTTGAATATGTGAGATATTTCAAAATGGAAGTTCTAAATGTAGACTATGATTCAGAATACACTAGAGTACTCTAAAACATATTCTAAACCTAGAATACACATTTTTTAACAACTATGATTTAACCCATAACGAGCATATTTAATGTAACCTACTTAGCTTGTTCGTGCCATAATTAGCCTCGAGCCCATTTGAGTCTGCCAAGATAAAAAACAATTTGCTAAAAAGCTTTTGGTCATGGCATTAGATTATGTTGATTGTTGATGACAAATTGCAACAAACATGGCCTTATATTTCTGTCGAAAATGCATTGCAACAAACATGGTCTTATATTTGGCACTACACAAATTAGATGTCTAAACATCTAGACAGAAGTGCTTGTCAATCTTGGGCTATGGAATCAAGTCATAGTTGTTTTCTGGAATAGAATTCATCTCTAACTTCATACCTAGTTGCTAGTTAGGGTAGTCGGATGTTGCCATTGATTCTTTGTAAATCGACGGTTCACTTGCACCTACATATTCCTATTTGAAGTGCTTTGCAACAAACCTGGCCTTATATTTTGGGACTGCCCAAATCGGATGTTTGCATATCTACACGAAAGTGCTTTTTAATACTTGGGCTTAGGAACTAAGTCTTAGTTGTTGTTTTCTTGTATGGAATTCATCTCTAAGTATGTACCTAGTTGCTAGTTAGTGTAATTGATAGGAATCAGCAATTATCGAAACCAAACCTATAAGCCTTAACTAGTTTGAGAGTTTCCATATGTCAACTAAACCAATTAAGGCTTAACTAGTTTGCCCAAACTTGTTCAGTAAATGGTTTGGACAAACCATCTAAGCCTTAACTGGTTTAATAATTGGTTTCACCCTAAACGGTTTGGTTCATCTTGAGCCTTGCCAAAACGAGGTCAAACCGGTTAAGGAGGCTTAAGCATGAACCGAGCTAAACCGAACATCCAAACCCCCAAACCGTTTAAAAACGGTTTAACGACTTGTATCAGGCTTGAGCTAAGACATTGCTGACTCCTAGTAATTGGCTATTGCCGTATGGAGTATTATGATGGGGTGAGTTATCAATGTGGTGGGGCCTTTTCCATAAGCACTTCTAAGTACATAAATTAACAACGGACACATCAAACATCATCACCTTTGCCACTAAACAAAACTTGTGAGTTTTTGGTGGTCTTTTTGTCTTATTGGTTGGGTTTAAGTTTAAGAGGAAATTTTTACTTTCACATTTAATAGTACTCTAATCTCTTTAGAGAACTTTTAGTGTACAAAATTTACCCACAAAACTTGATCCCTTAGTTTTTTGTCCTTCTATTAGGATATTCCATAGTAAATTTTGGTATTGTGCAACTTTTGTGGTATTTTTTGAATAGCTTACACAAGATAATCTTGTTTCCTAATAAGTTGTAAAGTGCTATTGTGAATCCTAACACTCCTCGTGTACAGTCTTCAAAATAATGGATTTTTATTGCTCATAATGATGTTCCTTCCCTAGATTCATACTACTTCTGCATTAAATGTTAAAACACATTGTTCTTTCCAAGTCACAAGGCAGCTATCATCTCAATGATTTTTAACAGTAAAACAATCCAACGTGAAAACTTACTAAACCCCTCTAGACTACTACCAAAGCATGTGTGAATGCATGCTTATTAAGATTTACGATTTACTTTTATAAGCCTTCTTACAGTTGTAAAAGCTTGATTCAGAAACATGATACATTTGTCTTTTCCATATCATCTAGAAAATGCTTATTGTTCCTATAAATTGCTAGCCTATTATCCTCCCTACAAAGGATACATCAATTGTATTCATGCAAGACGTTCAAACATTAAAAGTATCATCATCTTCATGGGCATGAAGATCATGTTAAATGCATATATATGACGTACAACGATAACCATAATTGAAATTTGTGTGACACTTGAGTATTATACATTTCATACATCCTCTCGTCTTCCAGTACCCTTCATTACATGGGATATACAATTATTAGGTAACTGTTACTCTATTTGGATTTCTTCAGGTGCCTCTTCTTCAACAACATTTTCATCATCAATAGCGATGCCCGCCGCATTAGATGTCTTGGCTATCCACTCCTTCAAAGGATCCTCGGTTAGGTCCAACCTCAAGACCCCTGCAAACACACCACCTAGGAACGCAAGGGGCTCCTAAGAAAACATGTATCAATGAATCAGAACATTAAGAAATAAGAAATCAAAAAATCAAAACTTTGTATAGCTTCTAAGGTCACCTTATGCTAAGGCCTACACACCTTATTCTTAACTGAAACAAGGGACTTTTGGTTATATCTAGAAGTGAGGAAACATCAAATGGTAATTTATAAAAATAAAATCTATGTAGGACTGAAACACGCATTACTACTGCAGCAAATGTGACTCTCTAGTGTAGATTTAGAAATGCCATTAGTTCTATTATCACTACAATAAGAAGTGAAGAAAAAGAATGGGTATAGTCATATCATGACTTTTATACTTCTCTCTAACCATAGTGTTCTGACCTAGGCCCTTTTTATACAGAGGTGGACACAAGGTCCTTCCATTGAAAAGACATGTCTGGCGAGTCCTTAATGTCTATTCAGTGGGCATTGAAGCAAGATGTTTGGCATCATTGCTGAAGGATAGGAGTTATACGGAGGTTTGGGGCAGGTTGGGGTGTGGCATGGCATTACGAGGAGAGTGGTATAAGTCAGGTTATTTATTCGACAACATGCCAAATATTGAGCACCTTCAAGGCATTGGATGTTTAACAACAGCAAGAGCGCATCTTGCATCACTGTGATGACTTCAAATATTCCATAATGTTGCCAGAGAACCAATGCCTTCAAATAATGTAACTAGAGAGCATGAGAGGTGACTGACAACTCTAACTAATGTAAGGGGGGATGCACCATGTTTCAAAGTTTCATTATGGGACGAGGGTAGTATTTGTAACTATGTCAAAAGACCAATCATTTGTCTTCTACTAGGCCGTTTATTGAGGTCAAAGGTGAGGCCCTGGCTTTCAGTAGGGTGGTCTCCTCCGATGTGTGTAAAAAGTATCTTGTAGTGGGTCATCTTCGTATCAAGTGATATTTTGGGGCTGATCCATGTTATTTTGCTTTCCAAGTTAATAATATCAGTTCAGATAACTCTATTTTTTTCCACTTTGGTCATGTCTAGATGGGGACAGTCCAAGCTATATTGGAATGGGGGTGGTGCATTTATGCTTCCGCCATGTCACTTGAACCATTGTTGCATTTCAATGTACCAACAATGAGTGTATCCAAGTTCAGCCACTTGTCTTGATGACATAAATGCCAATCTTGAGTACCTTACTTTAGGGAGCTCCCAAAGAGGTTGGATACTTGTCACTGATCGGAATAATGCCTCAATGATTATAGGGGTTGCTCCCATCTCTGCCCAAATTATATCATGGGGCATTGATGCTTTGCTCTGTATCATGCGGGCACTCATTGACACTAAAGGTCTCTCTGAATCTTTCCAGATTTTGCCTTGGTAAGACTCGTTCCCCACGTTTCTACTCCATATAGAAGACATGGTGTCACAAGTGTATCAAATAGTCATACTTTAGTTCGTGGCTCTTGGAACTGCAACTGTGCACATTGTCTTTCAAGAGGACCAAGGGCTGCATATCCACGAGAAAGTTGTGCACAAGCAGCCTTCCATAAGGAGAACCTAGGCCTTGTAATTGTCACTCCTAGGTATGTGTAGGAGTGTGTGTATTCCACCTTTTCCTCTCCCAAGAAGATTTCTGGTGCTGATCTTGTTACCCATGCTTGAGTGGTGTTAAACACCATTATTTTAGCTTTATCCATGTTTATTGACAAACCTTTCACGGATTCATACAGTGCATAGCTTCCCCATTGATGTCTACAAGCACACCAAGGGCTTCAAGCACGTGGTACAGTATCAAAGGCTTTTAGGAAATCCACAAAGCAGCAATAAATCCTCTTATTATGGGCTCTGCCCTCCTCGATAAGGGCTTGGATGTGATCCAAAGTTGTGAACCCCTTCCGAAAGCTTGCCTGTCCAGCTGAAAGGCAGCAATTTGGCTCTGCCCATACACTCAATTCTGACTCTAGAATCGAGCCATATACATAGTTTAACCAGGTAATGGCCAATCATAATTGTTCTATAGTTGCTTGGCATCATGGGAGCTCCACTCTTAAGGATTGGCACAAGGGTATCTTTTGTCCATCTAGTAGGGAAACGTTCACACATGGCTCCATTAAAGATGTGTGCTAGCAATGGGAGCAAGATGTCGTGGACATAGATAAAGTGCTCACCAACCAATCCATCATGATCCTGGGCCTTCCTAAATTGTAGCTGATCAATGGCATTTCTTACATTTTGGAGCGAAAAAGGTAGATTCATGTGGGCATGAGCCACGTGAGTAGGGAAGTGGAGGCTACCTCTGGATATCATATAAGGCCATTGCATATTTATGCCACACCTGAGATGAGGTCACTTGTGTGGTAGGTTGCCTCTCATTAAATATTATCCATGCTCTTTTACTTTCAGGTCCTAGAAACAAGCTAAATATAATCTCTTCTTCTTCTTCACAAGGCATTGGAAGGTTTCTCTTGCTTGTTTGTGTGTATAAATACCCTGAGTTACTTCATGCTACAAGCATCTCCTTGTATCACGACATTCCTAATCATACCAAATATTTTATATGACTACCACGTTTGGAGGCATTAGCCATTGTGCGAGGAAAGGCATTTGTGGCTGCTTTATGCAATGACTTTGACAATCCTTGTGTATTCATCTAGGGGTGCAAAAGGATCCAAATCTAGCATGCCATTATATACTCCACAACTACACACATCAATTGTCTCTTGAGTAAATTGATACTTTGCCAGCCCACTCTCCTTAGCATACACATCCCTTCTGCATCCATCTTTCACTTGAGAGCATAAATATGCATGATCTGCTGCAAAGCCAATAGGTCTACCAAATATACTGAACTCTCTTATTTCAGGTATAAGAGATGGAGATCCCATTAGGTAGTCGACTATACACAATCCATTGTAAATCACAAATCCATGTACACTTCCCAAAGCTAGAAAGTGTTTTCCATATTCAATTACTCCACTCATATCTTGCACTTATCACTTTCGACCAACCTCTTCTGCCATAACTTCTCCGTAAACAGCCTCGTTAGGGTCAAACATAGTTGTTTGTTCATCCTTAGTTCGTGCATGGAAGTCTCCTAATAGTATTATGCCCCCCATAATAGCAAATCGTATGATATCATCATATGATGGAAAATATGGCGATTCACCGAGAGATGCAAACCTTGAGTATGCAGGTGGAACGTAGCAAATTGCAATATATAGTTCCCTAAGATCCCCTCTTTTGATTTGTATCCACATATAACGTGCATCTACATCCTTATGCACCACATGGGCTCTATCATGTAACTCCTTTTTGTACAACACCACCACTCCTCCCAAATCTCTAGTGTTTCCTGGTGTCCGAGGTTGGTGACAGCATATTCACTCCCATCTGTATCCTTGTACATGGGGGATTTTGCTAGCCATGCATTGGTGGGTCTCTGTATACATAGCAATATCTGTGTTTTTTATGGTATCTATAAAACATCCAACATCTTTCCATAGACAGTCGTTGCAATTCCATATAGTCACGTAAGGTCTCATTGGCCATACATCATCATGCGGTTCTCTTATCTATAATAATGACCATACCATTTGTTAGGTTTTAAGACCGAAGATGAATGAGAAAGATAGACTGAAAACACAAACAGAAACATAAAGTACACAGTACACAAGATTTACGTGGAAACCCTAAAACAGGGAAAAACCACAAGGCAACAGATTTCACTATGAGACAAGATTACAGAGATAGGTTACAAAGCTTTTCAAGCTTTTCAAAGGAGAAGAACACAGATTACAGAATAATCCCTTCTTAGGGTTTGGGCAAGCTCACTAAACTCTATCTTCCCTCAATCTTACACTCATCCTCTTCACATCTACTCTATGTATCTCTTATCTCACTTAATACTACTGCTACAGCTACATACAAATCTTGCCCTAGCTCCATATAGATAGATAGATAGATAGATGTGTGTGTGAATAAGATATTATTATAATATAATAATAATAATTAATCGGCCGACTTGTCGACTCGACTGTCCGACGACCCACAAGTTGATAATCTAGTCGGTCCGACTAGTTGACCTCAACTTCGACCCTCCACACTGAGGAAAATGGAATATCTGATGCCCCAATCTATTTTGAGATTCGTGGCATCTTCTTGTGGGCTTCCTTTTACAGCCGAACCAACCACTCATACATGCAATGCACGAGCTTTCTTCTTGGTTTCTTGCTCTAATGTAGTGTTCATCTTATCCATTGATGTTCATTTTTGCTTTTTCACCACCTCTATCAAAGGAGCATTTGCTTTAATTTCTTTTTAAGAATGCTCAGTTGAGCTTTGACATCTTTAAACATCTCTACCCATATTTGCATTTCCTTGGTTACATTGGCTTTAACTATGGAAATGTATTTTTCCATTGCGTCTAGTCCTTTTTCTAAATAAACTTTTATAGCTACTAATTCAACCATATTTAAGGATATTTCATTCCTAATGTATTGCGTCATGTCATCCTTGAGCTCTAAGTTTTATTTCTTGACATGGCTTTTAATGTCTTTTTATATCTCTTCTAATAACTCAATTTTGGCAGAGGCATACAACTCAGTTTTCTGTTTCTCTATCTCCTTTTTCATTTCCTCCCTTAATGCTCTTTCTATATCATCTTTGATGTGATTGATCTCTTGTGTAGCTAAATGACCTAATAGACAATGTTTCCCCTCTTAAGACATCAAATGGGACATCGAATGGAACCTCCATTGTGGGTGCCTTGTGCGCCCTACTAGCGCCATTCAGGGTGCTTCCATCCCGTCCTTTTCGTCTACAATATCTTCTTAGGGTCTTCCATGAATCTAGACCCTCTTCGTGGATGTTAAGATCCATAAGTTTATTTGTTGTCAAGAGACGTGGAGAGAAGTTGTTGAAGGATAACAATACAGCTACAACAAGTCATCAACAAAGAACTATCACAAGTTTCTTTGCTTTCTTTCCTCATGCTACAAGTCAATCAAGGGCTACATAAGTAATGTCTCAGCTACATTTAAAAGGATTTAGAATAGATCAGGCAATAGCAATTTGTCATGCACATAGACCATGTTCATCTAGACAAGGATCTCATCACCCTTGTCATAAAAAAAATAAAGACTATCAGCATGACACCCTGAAGATGTTTCCCTCACTTTGCGAGCTCTCCATCTTGGGTCACCCATTTTGAAGATGTTTCAAAGGCAAAAGTTTCAATCCATCTAAGTTTAGAGTGTTTAAATTTGTATCTAACAAGAGTCTCTAGTATCTTATGTAGTTCTATTAGTTTAGTGATATTTATTTTGGTTTCTTATTCTCAAAGAAAAGACACATTTAAAGATGTAAAATCACATTCACTCTTATAGACCCTTTTGGCCTCTTAAGAGATGTTAATATGCCTCCACCTTATCCTTCAACCATGGCTGATCATTGATGAGCAAATGATTTATCTGATTGGTAAATGTACACTCTAGGATCTGGCACAGCCAGCTCAGCCTATCATCTTAACAAGGGCTATCAAGTGAAGGAAGAGGGCTGTGGTGTACATGATCTATCTGAACTAGTTGCCTATAAAAAAAACTTTCTATACGATGTTTGAAATATCATTAAAGCAACCCATGCAGGCAAAAACATATCAGCAATAGAGATCAAGCCACACCTCACCATCCCAATCAAATTGGCGCATGCTTGCTGTTTTCCCATTCATAAAATAACTTTTAAACAGCCAGAGTTTCAGCTTGAAGAGAATCTTCTTGCACGTGATCATTTATTGGGTGCCACGACAACTTTTGAGCCAGTACATACCAAGAAAAACTCCAGGTGTCTGACTAAACCGAATGACTGACTTAATCTTTAAAGAGTGATCCAAATTGATATCCAGGTTTTATCATGCATGATAGCCATGTCTTCCAAGGAAACGTTCAATGGAGACCCAAGGCTGTTCAATCAACACATGTCCCTAAGCAAGGTCCGAATGCTTTCATGTGTATCTCCATGTTGAAGGGCAGCACGAGGATTAGGGTTTAGGTCAACTAGAGAGGGAGAGAGTCTGAGTGAGAGACAAGGGGAGAAAGGGAGAGATACACGCTGTCTTGGGTACAAAGAGTGTACCTCTTTTTTTGGGTTTTTAGATATTATGTATATACAAGTCAAAAATGTGCTATGAGTGCGTTCACACTCGTGCACTAATAAAAGGCACGATGGCCCTTTATTCCCAACAAGATCCCACCTAAAGGCAATGTGCCGTGAGAAAAAAAAAAAAGTCAGCTAAGTTCAAGTACATACAAAGCTGAACTACATACATCTATCCAACTCCCATCATCTGTCGCAAATGAGCAAATCGCTCAGCTGGAAGACCCTTCGTGAGAAGATCTACAGGATTATTTGTATGTACTTTGACAAGCTCAATGTTCTTGCTGTCAAGTACATCTCTGGATAATCCTCAGACATTCAAGCAATTTTTCATTCGCTCATTCAATCCAATATTCCACTACATAAGAATGGAATAAGAACAGGATTATTTCTTTCCAAGTGATCCCTTACCAATTTGGCAAAGAAACATGAATTTTGATTCAAATGTGTAATCCTGAATGAGATAAATCTTTCATATATCTTTCTAAAACTTGAGAAACATTGTTTCTCAGAGGACCAATCCTGCCCTATGATGCCCACTAAAGATAAATGCTTACATATAGTAGTCTTCAATCATCTGGAGTTCATGATAATGCCATTTCCAAAAGCTATTATAAGCTATTCATGGATGAGATGTTAGGAAATCTCTATTAGTGTTCAAGTGCATATGTAATAACATCCAAGAATAACAAAATGCGATCATTTTGAACAAATCATGACGAATTTGACATTAAGGGCATATTGCATATTATTGAAGAGTTTGTATACAGCACATGGAGGCTCAGGATAAGAAATTTAATCAAGATTCCAAGTTAGTAGAAGACTTTATTTATGTTTTCTATTCATGAAGCATATTACAGATAGATATACTATATTTGTATCTTTAGAATGGCCTATTTGTACAAAGTGCTCAATGAGACCGAAGAAAGGTTTTCGAAAGTTTCCAATTAGATCTTAAGGAATTAATGAAAAATAACTTTCTAGATTCTTTTGATTAAAGATAGACATATCGATGGATTTTACTCATTTCCCTAAAAGATATTCCTCAAAGTGGCCAAGGAGACCCAAAAACTATTTATGAAAGTGTCCTATGAGACCCACAAAAAGAAAAGTATAGCTTCTTCTCAAAGTGGCCTAAAAAACTGTAAAAAGAAAAAAAATACTTTTTTGATGCATATGTAGTGACGACAGTGAGTGTGGGATGATCACGCATACCTTGAGAGCCTCTTTAACAATGGGGTCATCTTGTGGATTGAAGAAAGCATTGATCTGAGCAGAGACATGTCTTCCATCTTTCCGCGAAGCAAGGCACACAGAAGAAACCTTCGATGCTCTGTTCCTCAAGGAACTATGGGAGCTGAGCTAAAACCAGCAAATAGAGAGTTTCCAGATAATCAGAGAGTTAAACAGGATAGGAAAACAAAAACCCAATACAAAAACAAACAGAAAGAGGATAAGAAATGGAGAATGAATGCTTGTTGTACAGAGGCAGGCACCATGAACTGGTGAGGATGCTTGTAGAGTAAAGCCATGGCTTGCTCTCTATGGTTCTCTCTACTAAGAGAGAAAGAATGAGTGAGAGGTATATATATGTCACTTTGAAATTTGTATTATCTTTTCTCCATGGAATGCACTATGTATATCACTTTGAAATTTGTATTGAAATTTGTATTATCTTTTCTCCATGGAATGCACTATATATATGTCACTTTGAAATTTGTATTAGTGTTTTGGGTGGACTCCGACAAATTAAGACATACCACCAAATTAGGACACGTCAAGATATTCAACTCACTTGCATTCATACATATTCCCGATGAAAAGCGGCAAAAGCTTGATCCGAAATCAGAGAAGTGTATCCTTGTGGGGTACACACTCGAACAAAAGGGGTATAACTGCTTCAACCCATCTACCAAAAAGGTATGAATGAGTAGGGATGTCGTATTCGACGAATCGGCATCCTGGTACTTGGTCGACTCAGCTTCATCCAATCATCCAATCGAAATTGATTTCGATATAGACTCTGAGGAGGACAGCCGACTAAGGCTCACATCAAAAGAGAGTCCAGTCTCAACCAGGTTGAGTGGACCACATGAGCCCCCTAACAACCAAAGCACGTCGTGGACGAGTCTGAAGATGGACAGAGGAAGGCCAAAATGCTTGAGTATGAAGACTCAGTAGGAATCGACAATGAGTTTAGTATTTTAGACTTGTCGGCGATACCATGAGCCGAGAAAGTGCACACAAAAACTGATGAAACACTACATCGCTCCACCCAAGAAAAGAACATAGTTAGCCGATTCGGCTACAATAATCTCTCAAAGACACTATATCCTCAATCTTCTCTTCAATTTTGGGATGACAGAGTGTAAGCCTGTAGCAACCCCCCTCGATCGTAATCAGAAGATTGATGCCGACTCTACAACTACAGGATGTGAGCCGACCCAGTACCATCAATTGGTCAATAGCTTAATTTATCTCACCATCACTCAGCCTGATTTAAGTTATTCAGTCGGTCTCCTTAGTCAATTCATGCAGACACCATGAAACATCCACCCGGATTGCACTAAGCGAGTATTATGTTATGTGAGTGGGACGATGGATTTCGGTATTCTCTACAAGTCGGGGAATTTGATTTGACTCAAAGGATATACCAATGCCTATTGGGCCGATTACAAAGCTGGCAGACAATCCACATCCGGATTCGTCTTCTCACTCAGCAGCGGAGCCATTTCATGGAGCAGTAAGAAGTAGTCGACAACCGCACTGTTGAGCATAGAGGCCGAATACAAGGGCATAGTTGTCGCCGTATGCGAAGCTGTTTGGCTTAGAAGAATCTTGAAGGATCTGGGCGTTCCCATCGAGGATTTGATTCTCCTATATTGTGATAACATGAGCAACATCCACCTGGCCCACAATCCAGTCTTCCACGTTGGACCAAGCACAGTGATGTACACTACCATTTCATCCGAGAAAGTGTCTTGCCTAGAGATATCGATCTCCAGTACATTAGCATGAATTTGGAGACAACCGACATATTCACGAAAGCCCTGGGAATCAACAAGTTGTGGCAGTTCACGACGAACGTCGGTCTCTCGATTACCGACCAATCGCACTTGAGGGGGAGTTAAAACAATTAACCGGCCAGTCGAAACTGATTCGCTGAACAGCTGAATCGAAGTTAGATTTCGAAGACCGAACCGAACCAACTTTTCAACATCCGGAAGTTGCGTTTGAAGGGGCATGTTGAGAATCAAACTCAACTCCCCTAGTGTGGGAACACACCCTAGTGTGTGAACACCCCACCCCCTACTATAGTAACTAGTGTGTCATAGAATCTTATAGTTCTATGACATATATTCAATGTAGTTAAGACTCCACCTCTCTTTAGTTAAGTGGGGTTGTAGCAAGAGAATAGTGGGAAGGTGAGTATATAAGTGCTCTCTCATCTCCCTTGTAATGTTGTTGGTTATTCTTGTAGTTTGCTCCTTTGTTAATACAGTTTTTACTTGCGTTTTCTATATACAACGAGCCCTCTCTATTTCTCTCCTTCTCACACACACACATATCACTTCCGTTGCACATAATCACTCTTGTTTATTTACACTACGTATATAAGGAGGCTAGCTACCTTCTTATCAAGGGAGGCTTGACTTATGTTCAGACCATGATAGTGTGGCTATGGCTCTTGTTAACTAAACACTTGCATCAGGATTCAGAACCATGATCTTGTGATGAGTGCGTTCAAGTACCATGTATGACTCGAATCCCATAGCGGTGGTAAGAGACGCCATTCAAGGCTTGGTCTCATCTCGATCCCTTCGCTCAAGGGTGGTTGGGTGGATCAACACCCTTCATTCTCTTTCTATCTCTTTATTTTCTTATCAATTTCTTTATTTTCATGCTTACATTAGATAGTATCCCTAACACAAGGCCACATTCTTAAGAGAGGTTTCCAATACTAGTTATCCTCAACATCACATTGGTGTGTGTTTGCAACACTTTGTGCATCCCTTTTTCATGCATGGAATCCTTATTGGAATTTTCGCAATTGTCCACTTGCATGTTTGTCAACCTACAATCAATGAATGTTCTTGGGAGCAATGTGACGAGGCTCGTTCTAGGGTTTGTTGTATGACTTCACTCAAGTATTCGTGGTAATGACCGATTTGGTGCATCGCTTTGGTACTAAGAGTGCAAATCTCGATTGATGTTAGCGCTTGAGACACTGAAGAGGGATGTCATCATCGACATATATACATGCATGCATGCATACATCGACGTGTCTAAATTTTAAAGAGGCTTGGCGAGGGAATCAATTAAATGTTTAGCACATTCTCTACACAGTTGTCTTGGCTTGATGCTTTCACATTACCGAAACTATTTGATGTCATTTGTGATGCATACACACCACGACCAAAAGTGTTACACTTAAAGGAGATATATGACTTCAAGAGATATATATCATATGGAGGGGATGGGAATGTTAAAGTGCTTGCCCAGTTAAACAATATAAGCTTCAATCACATTTTTTTGATAAAGAAAAATGATACAAGTGGTTCTACGCTTTTGTATGCCAAGCAATATTCATCTTCAAAAAAATGGGAACCTGAAGGCGGTTGCTAGTTCTTACTTTGTATGCTGAGTACAATAGTCTATGAAGCTAAACAAATGCCAATTGAGACGAAAGGACAATTGCATAGTGACTTGGTAGAAGAACAGAAACACTTATGGCTCCAAGCCTTAACAAAAAAAAGGAAGCATATTGAGGCCACAAAGAAATATGCCGCACAACAAGACACGTCATGGTGGGATGTGTTTTATAGTGATCAGAAAGGAATTATTGAAAATTGTGTATCTGGTGATAATTAGACTTTGGAAATGCCATTCACATGGTCGCTACAACATGGTCATGTAAATAAATCTCTAGGGCAAACAACTAATGCGATTACTAACAGTTTGGTCCATCCACAACAAAGAGACATTTATGTGGGACCAAGGATGAACAAAGCAGATAAAGCTAGATAGCAAGGCAATTTGCAAGAGCTCGCGGTGGGAATGTTGATTGCAACACCTGTTGATGACAACGGACAAGGCCACCCATTTTGGATTGGTAAAATTCTAGAAGTGTTAATGCATGAAATAGAAAACACGATCAAGTCTATAAAAGTGCATTGATACAACACTAGAAGTCTAAATGCTTTTACGAGTAAGTATACATTAGAGATGATGGAATGCTCGACGACAAAGGGAAGTAGGAGGAGGAAGCGAAACATTCGTGTTGAGAGACAAGCTCAACATCGGCCGGATCGGCTAAAGAAGCCGAGGACCGGATCGGTTGGGACCGATCGGTTAGGCCGAATGTGTAAACCGATACGCAAACTGATGCGTAGGTAGGGCCGGATCGGTGCGTAAACCAGGAGGCCGTTAGGAAAGATATTCCGTGAGGAATATATTTGGGAGTTAGTGTAGGAGCTCTCAATGAGCATTGAAGTACTGTCAATACTTCTGTCAGTCCTTCTAGGACTTGTATAAAAGTGTTCATTGAACACACATATGTATATAGAGTAGTGAATAGAGATTGAGCATTTTTTAATATAGTTCTTGTGTTCTCTCTCTCTCCTTCTCTGTCTCTCCCGCGTATACTACGTAAGCTCAAGCTCTCCATTAAACCTGAGTTTTCTGTCTTCTGTTCGGTCTTCATACTTGCTTCCGCACGCTACTTTTTACATGGTATCAGAGCACGAGGGTTGAGAACCTCTCTGCAGCCGACACAACTTGACGAAGAAGAACAAGAAGAACGATGGATAGAGGCATGGCGAGCTCGCTTCCAACAGAGAAGCTTGACAGAACCAACTACGCGTCTTGGTCCTACAAGATGCACCACTACCTGCTCGAGCACGACTAGTGGAGTTATGTCGAAGGAGCTAATGACGCGGCACCCGAATCGACACACAGAGACTTCCTGTCGTGGGAGCAATCGGCGAGTAGGGTATTATACTGCTTCGCGTCGTGTGTGGGCGAAAAACTATTGAGCTATGTTCGGGATGCAAAGACGTCGAAGGGTGCGTGGGAAAATCTGAAGAAGATTTTCGCTGCGAGCACCACAGCTAGGAAGCTTCAGCTCCGACAGGAGTTGAGCAACCTACGACAACGCGACTTGTCGGTGGCGGACTATACCTCGAAGATCAAGGATATCTACGACTCCCTCGCCTCCATAGAGGTGAACATTGAGGACAGCGAGATGGTCCAGATTTGTCTCGGAGGTTTGGCATCGAAGTTCGGAGCGTTCCGAACGACTGTGTGTACCCGGGAGAATACGCCGTCCTTTTTCGACTTACAGTCAATGCTCCTGGTAGAGGAGAACCACACGGGTGCGTCTACAAGCACGCACACCGACAGTAGAATGTTGTACACAGAGGGAGATAGGCCCCGTGGACATGGAGGACGAGGCGAGTCGACACGCAATGGAGGCGGCCGACGAGATCAAGAAAGAAGGCACCGAAGTGATGCCGACAGCAACTCCGGACCCTCCGGAAACAGGGGGAGTCGAAGCGATGAGAACCGGCAAGGGAAGGCCATCGCGGAGTGCTGGTACTGTGGCAAGAAAGGCCACAGGGAAAGTGAGTGCTGGAAGAAGCGCGCCGATTCAGAGAGAACCGGTTCCGGAAACGGCTCCGGACATACCGACAAGGGAAATCGGTAGCAATCGCACTACGCCGAAGACTCCGAGAGAGCCGGAGAAGGGTCTGCCTTCGTGACGAGACACGAAGCAAACTCAATGAAACAAACCACCCTGAGATCGGACGAGGTGTGGTACGTAGACTCCGGCGCGTCAAACCACATGACAAGCCATAAGGAGTGGTTCTCGTACCTTGAAAAACCGATACAACCTGGAGTAGTCGCAACTGGAGACGACACTCCGCATCCGATCGCGAATGTCGGAGAAGTTCCCCTTAGCCATGCCGGGCAGAAAGGGAAACTCATGAACGTGTTGCACATTCCGACAATCACGAAGAACTTGGTCTCGGTCGGACAGATCGTCGACCAAGGGATGGAGGTTCGGTTTACACACCTCGGGTGCTTCATTGCAGAAGAAGGTCGTGTGATTGCGCAAGGGCGTAGAGATGGGAGGATGTTCATCCTCGACTCCACTGACGGTGGCACCGCAATGTTCGCGAAGGGACAAAAATCCGAGTCAGACATCGACTTGTGGCACAAGCGGATAGGCCACGTCAACTACCAGGGGCTTCAAGATCTGCAATCGAAACAGGTAGTGTTCGGATTGCCCAAATTTAGTGGCCGAAAGGCACAAATTTGTGAAGCCTGCCAGCTCGGGAAGCAACACCGACTTCCTTTCCCCAACGAGCGAAACCGGAGCCGGAACAAGCTCGACCTTATACACTCCGATGTATGGGGGCTGACACAAAACGTTAGTCTTGGCGGGAGCCGATATTTCATCTCCTTCATCGACGACCACATGCGGCACACGTGGATCTACCTCATTGAGAGGAAGAGCGAAGTTTTCGACTGTTTCCGGGACCTCAAAGGGTTCATGAAACGGAAACGGGACGAAAGATCAAGTGCCTGCGGTTGGATGGCGGGAAAGAGTACTTTTCCGGTCAATTCAACAGTTATCTACAACAAATGGGAATTCGGCGCGAATTCAGTTGTAGATACACGCCGGAGCAGAACGGCGTGGCCGAGAGGAAGAATCGGTCAGTTGTGGAAGCGGCACGGGCAATGCTGGAGGAGAAGAGCTTGCCCAAGTTCTACTGGGCCGAGGTGTTACCGGCTGGCAAAGGAGTCCAGAGTGGGAAACCGAGAGCTAATTAAGTAGTAGGAATGTGGTTGTAATTAAGCTATGAGTGTGGACGGACGGACTGGAAACGGTATGCCATTCCGGATCCGGACCGATCCCGAACAGGTGCGGATGGCACCGTTTTGTAATACAGACCGGAAACCTATTTAAAGGCCCGGATACAATGTAATAGTTAGCGGTTAATTAATGAAAGCTTAAGCGTTGTTATCTCTCTGTGTTAATTGCCGTTCTGTCTTAATTGTTATATCTTACGTGTGTGTTATGAAAGACGATCATAATAAGTAACTTAACCAAGTAGGATTAAGCGTTGAAGTCTAATCCGGTGGCCGTAACACCCTTTGGTGAAGTGTCTCCTGTAGACACCCTGTGTTAGGCCATTGTCCGGCCCGAAGAGTTAACACAGTTTTTGGCGACCATGATTCCTGTTTTTGCAACGAACGACGGCACGGATGGATGTCTAGATCAACGCACGACCTGGTTACAGATCGAACTCGACGCCTTGCCGAAAGGCAAAGGAGACGCAAGGCTTTCCAACAAGCGGCGCAGGAAATTAGAGCGGATCGCTCGTTTTCCAACGTAATCTGGAGAGTAGCGAAGGACTCCCTCTGGTTACAACAAACATCGCACCCGGACGACGGCAGCAGCCTAAGCAGCCTCCGGGAAACCGAATCCCTTCTCCACGCGTTGGCAAACGGAGAAGGCGAAGCAGAAGCCTTTTCAGCATATGAATCGGACTCCGAAGGGGAATACAACGTGCACACGAACTACCGTAGCAGCAACGAAACCCCGGGCGGACCGGAGGACGAAGGATCAGATACTTTACCGACACCGGAACCGGAAGTGCTAACGCTGGAACCCCCGGAACCAGCAAAGGAAGAACGACCTCCGACACCGGAAGTCAAAGAGGAGAGGCCTCCGTCACCAAAGGAAGAGGAAAAACAACCGACGCCGGAAACAAATCGGGAAAGACCACCGACGCCGGGGAAAATACTGGAACGAGCACCAACACTACCAGCCCGCGCACCGATACCGGACGACGACATGTCGTTCCAGTACTCCAAGTATAGAGATGATCCGGACGCGGAAGCTCATGTGCACGCCTTTGAACAGACATGGGAAGCCAACCATGTGTCCCAGCGATTGACCCCGGAGGAAGAAGAAAGCTCTAAGATAGCGGAATTTGGCGTAACATTGGAGGGACCGGCAGCAAGATGGCGCCGGACGCAGGACCCGTCTACCATCAACACCTTTGCAGATTTAAAAGCTAAATTCTTGCATTTTTTTCAAAAGGAGGTGGACCAGACCGTAATGGTAGGCTTATTTTATACCATCCGGCAAGAGGCAGGGGAGAGCATTCCCCAATTTGTCATCCGGTTTCAACGGATGCATAGTCAGCTTGCCCGCGCACCTCCGGAAGAGGAATTACGGACTATATTCCTAAACGCGCTCCGGGAACCCCTACGTACGGTTTGCACGGTAATTGACTTCCGCACAAGTACCATCGACTAGGTCATTGACCGGGTGAGAGAGATGGAAAAGACAAGCTCCTGGCTCACACTGGGAGCACTTCAACGGGTGTTACCGTCTGATGAAGACCTCCGGTTTCGGCAAGCAATACAATGCACAACCTGCTTGAATTCCGGACACTCGGCTCTAGAATGCACTATGAGGACGCAATGTGTAATCTGTCAATCCAAGAGCCATACGACGGATAGGTGCGAGTATAATCTGTTGAACCGGCAAGCACCGCCCGTCCGACAAATTGAGCCACGCAGCAGCCGGGATGAAGAAGACGAACGCTGGCGGCGAATGGACCGTGATCGACCGGCACAGGATGTCTGGTATGGCGATCGACGGGAAAATGATGTCCGGTACGGCGATCGGCGGGATAACTATGACCGGCATGATCGGTACCAGGATTACAATAGATGATACAAACATTACGACCGGGAGCACTCCCCCGGGTATCGTCAGCAACGGGAGGAATACGGCAGATATAACGGGCAACCCCGTCAAGAGTACCATAATAAGAAGAGCTATAACAAAAAACGACATTTCAAAAAAGGCGGCTACCCCCGGGATCCGGAACAAGGAGCTCCAAGCAGCCAACCGGTACAAAACCCCGCACGTACCGCAGGACCTGCCCCGGGTACAACAGACAATGCCGAATCTAGCAATACCCGGAAGGCCTACTGCTACTACTGCCAACAGGAAGGCCATTATAGTAACCAATGCCCGGTGAAGAGCTATGAAAAACGACCGGCGGTAAATATGGTAGTCCTTGAGGTGGCAGATCTGCAGCAAGTGACCACAAGGTCGAAGGGCATGGCCAAAGAATGGGAGACACAGGAGACCATCCGGAAACAAGCAACGGAATGGGTAAAGAAAGCAAACGAGCAGAATGTCACAGACTTACAACGGCAAAAGGAGAACACCGCAAGGCTTGCCGGCGGTAATCACTCCAAGAACGAGACATGGCAGGCGTTGCAAGAATGCCAGATTACGTTACCACTAGGAAGACTCCTACAACTCGTGCCAAGATTCACGGAAGGACTGAAGACAGCCATGACGGCAGGAGAACCATCACCGGCACCGATACTCTTCTCGAATCCGGAGGAGGGACCAACGGTGGTGGATACCAGCAGTCCGGTAATCACTGCCATTGTAAAAGGGAAAGAACTCCCCGGCACAGTTATAGATGGAGGCTCTGGGGTGAATGTAATAAGCCTCCGGACGTGTGATGACCTAGGAATCCACAAGTGGGAGCCGTGTCCGTTCTGGTTGCGGATGGCCGATACAAGCTCAGTGCGGCCGACAGGATTAATACGGAAATTAGAAGTCACCGTCGGCGGTCATACATTTCACATCTCGGCCGTAGTGCTACAATTACAGGCACAAGGCGCATACCCGCTATTGCTGGGGCGGCCATGGTTGAAAACGGCACATATCAAACAGAATTGGCGAAAAAATATAATTACCTTCCGGCGAGGAAAAGCCAAGGTACGGGTACCAACACAGCCAAGGACGAGCACTGGCAAGGAATGTACACCGTTGTATGCGGAATGCGTCAACATGCTAGAAGGGTTAGCGGACGAAGAAGAAGCTCAATACCTGCAGGAAAACCCGAAGATCATACCCCTCTTCGAAATTGACATTACCGAAGCAGTAGCACCATACTTACCGCAACCGAAAGAGGCTGAAGCAGAACCGGATAAAGACGCAATCCGGGAGTTACGGCAAGTGCAGGAAGCGTTGGAACGGGAAATGGCCGTTTCACAGCGCGTGAAAGCGTCGCAACTAGAAGAGGTGAACCTAGGCACCACGGACGAAGCAAAACCGGTGCACATCGCCAAGGAGATGAAATCCGAAGACAAAACGGCGATGATCACACTTCTCACGGAATTCCGCGATGTGTTCTCTTGGTCATACGAAGACATGCGAGGACTCGACCCTCAGTTATACCAGCATCAAGTGCACTTGAGCAAGGACACAAAACCAGTGGCACAAAGACAGTACCGGATGAATCCCAATTATGCCGCCAAGGTCAAGGAGGAAATCGACAAACTGCTAAGAGTTGGCTTTATCCGTCCGGTAAAGAAAGCGACATGGCTGAGCCCGATCGTAGTCGTACCGAAGAAGAACGGAAAAATTCGAGTTTGCGTGGACTACCGAAAACTCAATGCGGCTACAGTAACGGATGCGTTTCCACTTCCATTCACAGATGGAGTGTTGGATGTCGTCGCCGGCCATGAGGTCTATAGCTTCCTAGATGGATTCAACGGGTATAATCAGATCCGGATGCACCCCGACGACCAAGAGAAAACGGCATTCGTCACCGAATGGGGGGTGTTTGTGGCTATGGTGATGATGTTCGGTCTCAAAACGGCACCGACAACATTTTAACGAATCATCATGGAAATCTTTGGTGAATATATACCGGCTTTTATGCAGGTTTTCCTTGACGATTTCGCCGTCTATAGCCGGGAGGAGGACCATTTTCAACACCTCCGTCTTTGTCTAGAAAAGTGTAGAGCGTACCGGCTAAGCTTGAATCCGGCAAAGTGTGTATTTGGCGTGTCCAGTGGAACCTTATTAGGACATATTGTGAGCCAGGAAGGTATTGCAGTCGACCCGGACAAAGTGAAAGCCATATTAGAAGCACCGGCGCCGGTAACGGCAAAGGCATTAAGCCGGTTCTTAGGCCAGATCCGGTGGCACAACCGGATGCTCCGATACTTGGCCGACCTGGCTACACCATTGCATGCCGCCGTACATCGGACACCATTCCAGTGGACCGACACGGAGGATAGGGCGTATAGGGCCCTCAAGGTACTATTGTCGCAGGCACCGGTAGTGCAGCCTCCGGATTGGAGTAAAGAATTTCACGTGTTCGTGGACGCCTCTGACATCGCAATCAGAAGCGTACTAATGCAGCTTACGGAACCAAAGTGGTACCAGCCAGTGTACTATGCCAGCCGGAAGCTATCCCAAGCAGAACGGAACTACTCTACTACGGAACGGGAAGCTCTAGGGATGATCTACAGTGTGACAAAGTTTCAGCATTATTTATTGGGAAGGAAGTTTTCCTTCCATGTAGATCATTCGACACTCCTTTACCTGGTGTCCAAAGCGTCACTCACCGGCAAATTGGCCCAGTGGACCTTACTGTTACAGGAGTTCGAGTTTGAAATATTCCACCGACCCGGTATACAGCATGCCGTGGCGGATTACTTAAGCCGATTAGAGTCCGGAGAGACGGGTGACGGAGTAGCGAATGAGTTTCCGGATGTAGAGCTGTTTCGAGTCACTACGGAGACGGAAGCAGATGAGACGGTGGCACAGGAAGACAAATGGCTCACAAATATGCACCAGTTTCTGAGCACAGGACTGCCTCCGGAAGAGATGAACCGGGACGAACGAAAACGCCTGGCGGTGCAAAGCCGGCATTTCTGCTTACTACAAGACACATTGTACCACAAGGGCGCGAACGGCATATGGAGACGGGCGGTGCGCAGCGATGAAAAGGAACTGATACTGAGCGAAGCCCATTGTGGAGTGGCCGGAGGTCACTATGCCGGAGATGCGACGGCCAAAAAAATATGGCAAAGTGGCCTATGGTGGCCAACGACATTAAGAGATGCGGTACGGTACGCAAAAGAATGTGACCTATGCCAGAGAATGGGCCAGCCAACGGAGCAGGCTCGTATGCCACACCAGCCGGTACTACCACTCGAGCCATTCCAAAAGTGGGGGCTGGACTTTGTAGGACCATTCAAGCCACCGGCAATGAGAACGGGTAATCGGTACGTTATCGTTGCTACGGATTACTGCACGAAATGGGTGGAGGCCAAAGCTTTACGGGATAACACCGCTGCGTCAACGGCAAAGTTTCTATATGAGTACATCTGGTGCCGTTACGGATGCCCCATTGAATTGATAAGTGACCAAGGGGGGCACTTTCTCGGACAAGTAGTGGAAAGCCTGACGACCTTCTATGCCGTTGTACACAAACGGAGCACACCTTACTATCCACAAGCGAACGGTTTAGCGGAATCAACAAAGAAGACGCTCCAGAATATCCTCCGGAAGATCGTCAACGAAAACCGGACGTATTGGGACACAAAGCTACATAGCGCGCTTTGGGCATACCAGACGGCATACAAAACGAGCATCCGAACAACACCGTTCCGGTTAGCGTTCGGACTAGAGGCGGTCATGCCGGTAGAATTCCAAGTACCTAGCTTACGGATCCAGCTATGGGAACGGCTAAACGAGAAGGAGTCGGAGGCAATAAGGTTGACAACGTTGTGTGAGCTCGAGGAACAACGACTGGCCAGCATCCTACATTTAGAATTGGAGCAACGGCGACAGAAAGCATTTGTTGACCGGCACAGGAAAGGTAACGAAAAAATGTTCGCAATCGGCAAACCGGTGTTAGTATTCCAAACCCGGATGGGCAAGATGCCAGGTAAGCTACGGTTTAGATGGACCGGACCATATTGGCTAACACGGGAGTATAATGGGTCCTACCAATTAGGGACACTTGCCGGCGAAGTGCTAGGCAAATGGGTCAACGGATTCCGGTTAAAGGCATATAGAGGACCGATGCCTAAGAACCCATTTGAGCGAAGGACCGACACTAGTGAGGGAAACGACAACCACCAAGACGGCAAAGAAGGCGAGCCGGTAACTAGGGAGAATGAGGCCGGTAAGGGTCCGAGAGGACCAACGGACAAGTGACGTCACACTAATAATAATAATAACTGGAAAAAAAAAAAAAAAAAACAATCATGCAAAAGCGAGGAATGAATGGATGAAAGAGCGAGGAGCGAAAAGGTACGTAGTGGGCATTTAAAGCGCCACCACAGGACATAATGCTATTTTAAGTACGCGACATGCACACACTCGAAAAAGGCGCCAGAATGCACAGACAAAAACCATTGCGCGTAGAGACCCTCTACTTTCGCGAACCTAGGAGCACAGAAGCACCAAGATGTTGCAAGATCATCAGACGAGAACCTGCGCACAGAGAACCCCCGCCTTCTGAACTCTCTCTTTCTACACCTTACTCTCATCACCATCCAACCTCGCCACCGCCATCCGACCTCGACACAGACATGGACCCGCAAACGCTGTCGGAAGCCGCCAAGACATGGTTGAAGCAACACGGGCTCGAGGGCTTCTTGATGATGATGGAAGTACCGCCACACAAAGAAGCCGACAAAGTGATCAAGGAAATTGATACAGAGGTCATAACGGCAAAGACGATTCGAGCGTTAACAGGCCTTCCGGAGGGAGGCATACTCATGATCGACAATCCAACCCCGGAGCAACTCATCCGGTATTTTGGTGCAAGGGCTACCGGACACAGGGCAGCGGAGATATGTTGTTCCGCGAGATTGCTCGTGTGCTCCACGAATACGGCCACGTGTACCCTAGACCCCCTGTCATGCCGCAGAACCGGGCAAGGATGATCATCGCCACCTATGAAGGGATCAAGGTGGATTGGCCGGTATTGATTGCAGACGAGTTGTGTGCGGCGATCGAGATTGTCAGAGGCAAAGACGGCAAAGAAGGCCGAGACGGACGGAGGATATGGCACGCCGTAACGCAGTGGCTCACCTTGCTTGTGCCACCCGTCCAGACCATCCAGCCCAAGAAGCGAGGAAGAGTGGAGGACGGCACCCCAAGGATGGCTTCCAAACGGCAACAGTTGTTGGCCTCTAAGGCCACTAAGGGAAAGGCGGCAGACGCAGAACAGGCGGCAGCAGGAAACGGCAGCCGGAAGCACCCAACGGAGGTGCAGGAGGAACCACCAGCACGGCCCGTAAAGGTCACACTCCGCCGACCGGTGAATAGAGAAGCGGACCCCTTGGCGGCAAAACTCAATGTCGGAGCTCAGGAGGAGGAAATAGAGGAGGAGCCTACGGAGCACCTCCAGCGACGGTCGTCGGCAAGGACCGTTGAGGCAACCGGGAAACGTTCGGACCCTCAGACGGAGGGAACACCGGCTCCCCATACTAAGACTCCCACGCCAAGGAAGGAACCAGAACCGGTGCATATGGAACCGGAAACAGAAGCCCCGGCACCACCGGCAACACCGGCAAGTCCCATCCCGCAAGAGCCAGAAAGGTCAATGCAGCCTCCCTCGGTGAGCCAAGAAGAAGCGCAAGGGGAACGAGGACAACAGGGTGGTCCACAGGCAGAAACGGAACTGCAACTCGGTGCAACCAGGCGGGACCACCCCTCTACAAGTGAGCACGTCTGTCAAACCTCCGTGCAAGCACAACAAGGCACCGGTAGCCTGTGGCTCCAGTGGATAGGCGAACAGATAGCCGGAGCAATGGGGTATATTGAGGCGGAAGAAAGAGCGCAAAGCGAACGGTTGCTCGTCACAACCAAACAACTAGAGACGGCCCAGTCCAGAATTCGGTGCCTTGAAAAAGACTTGGATCAGGTCACGACAGAGATGGCCAAAATACGGATCCAATCACCGGTGACTCCGGTAAGTGTACAGAATAAAGAAACGGAACGACATGTACATAGCAATAAGACCCCGGCAACGGAAACCGTTCCGGCGAGAGATGCGGCGCAAGCTCAGGAGCTTGCGGAATTGAGAGATGAACTTGCCGCACAAGAAGCGCTAAGGAGCCGTGAACGAGAATTGAAGACGGCGGCCGAAGCCGAATTAAAGAAGACTGCTGAGAACCTCCGTCGGGCAGAGGAGAGCCTCCGGAAAGGCCATCAAGCGTACGACCGGCTAAAGGAGGAGAAAGACAAAGTGCTGCAGGAGAAGGACAAGCTGCGGAAAACGGCGGAAACAGAGATTGAACGGCTAAAGGAAGAGCTCCGCCAGCAGAAGGACCGTGAGGACCGGGCCCGTCGTCAGATCAACGCAGGGCTCAAGCAAAAGACGGATGATTTTGAGCACCTGCACCGGGACTACAAACGGCTGGAAACGGAGCATAAAGAACGGATGGCCGAGCTCCAGCAGGCAGTTGATCGGGCCGCGACGGCAATTGCCGACGAACGGGCAGAAAATACAAGACGCTTGGACGAGGCGGAGAAGGTCCAGATGGAACTCCAGAGGCAGCAGCAGGAAGACAAAGAGAGAGCATCAACAGTATTGCAGAAATTACAAAGCACATATCAAAGGCAATTGACGCATTACAAGGCGCAGGCGGAGGACAACGTCAAAATCATCAAACAACTAAAGGAGGAACGGCAAGCGGCGGAAACCAAATCGCAATTGGGAACGAGCCGGATTCAGTCCATCCTCCGGGCATGGTTGAATCAGACAAAACACTTGATTGATGAAAGCTCCGTAAAATGGTGGACAAAGTGAGCACAAAACGCGGCGGAACTCCAGTTGCTACGGGCGAATGTGGCAAACCAGCGGAAGGAAGGAGATGATTGTTATACGTTGACTTCCGAGGACTTCACCGCCATACGGGACGAGCTGGCCGACGACTTCCAAGTCCTGGCAAATGAACAGCTGGCGCAGGTCAGGCAGCTCGTAGCTCAGTTGGACGATGATAGGCTGGACGCTCAAATCCAATTTGAAAGCTACGAGCGGTCCCGGGTGCGGGAAGAAAAAGCACGGGAAGCGGCAACGGTTAACCTTAGTGATGAGGAACCGTCGCCGACTGAGGGCCAGCCGGGAACCAATCAACCGGAGACCACTACGACGCAGGGAGCAATGACGGAGACGTCGGTGTCAGAGCCACAAACGGAGGAGCAGCCGCAGCAACCACCAACGAACCCGCCGCAGCAGACAGCAACAGAGCAGCAACAACAACAACAACAACAACAACCACTTCCAGATGAACCATTGGAGCCTCTCGAACAAAGCATTCTGGACATTTTGGACGAAGAATAGCAAGGGTCGGTTGTGGATTCGACGTACAAGGTACTGTCCCACGGGCGTGCCATGTGTTACCGGCCGGCAAAGGAGTCCAGAGTGGGAAATGGAGAGCTAATTAAGTAGTAGGAATGTGGTTGTAATTAAGCTATGAGTGTGGACGGACGGACCGGAAACGGTATGCCATTCCGGATCCGGACCGATCCCGAACAGGTGCGGATGGCACCGTTTTGTAATACAGACCGGAAACCTATTTAAAGGCCCGGATACAATGTAATAGTTAGCGGTTAATTAATGAAAGCTTAAGCGTTGTTATCTCTCTGTGTTAATTGCCGTTCTGTCTTAATTGTTATATCTTACGCGTGTGTTATGAAAGACGATCATAATAAGTAACTTAACCAAGTAGGATTAAGCATTGAAGTCTAATCTGGTGGCCGTAACACCCTTTGGTGAAGTGTCTCCTATAGACACCCTGTGTTAGGCCATTGTCCGGCCCGAAGAGTTAACACGAGGCGGTAAGGACCGCGGTATACATCCAGAACCGGATCGGAGACAAAGTGTCGGCGCACGAGCTATATTTCGGAACGAAGCCGAACTTGCGACACTTGAGGGTGTTCGGTAGCATTGCGTATGTGCATGTACCAAAGGAGAAAAGGAGGAAGCTGGACGCAAAGGCCGAGAAATGCATCTTGGTCGTTTACTCGGACGAGCAGAAGGGTTATAAGTGCTATAACCCTCGCACCAAACAAGCGTGTGTTAGCCGCGACGTTGTGTTTGACGAGTCCGCGTCCTGGTACCAGCCCCCGACTCCGAAACCCGACTCCAATCCGAGCTCTGACGATGAGGTCAGCGAGGCCAAGATGCCTCCGGATGAGCCCGAAATCGAGACCCGCGAAGAGAGTCTGATTTCACTCCGATTAAGTGGACCGATTGGACGACTGAGTCAGTACGACCAGTCCGATGAAGAGCCGGCGAGTAGTGGAGACTCGGCCGTGCATTCCCCGCGCAAGAAACCGAGGAGACGGCTTACGCGCAAAGAGAAAGGGAAGAAGAAGGTGTCGGATTCCGGCACGGATAGGAACGAGTCAGACCGACGCGAGTCCGACTCCGAGGGAACCGGTGACGGGTCTTTAAAGGTGAAGTCTGTGTCGACCGAGAAGGCCTCCACATCGGCTAATTTGAGATTACGTCGATCTACCTGCCAGAAGAATCCTGTTTTGCGGTTCGGATACAATGAGTACATGGCGCATCATTATGCGTACATGACCCGTGTAGCGGAAGTGCGTGAGCCGGAGAGCTACGCAGAAGCGGCTAAAGACGCGAATTGGCGTGCCGTGATGGAGGAAGAGATGCACGCATTGGCGGAGAACGAGACCTGTGACCTGGTTGACGCACCAAGAGGGGTTAAACCGATCGGGTGTAGGTGGGTGTACAAGGTCAAGTACAACACCGATGGCTCAGTCAACCGGTACAAGGCTCGGCTAGTGGCAAAGGGCTACGCGCAGAAACACGGCATCGACTACGATGAGACGTTTGCGCCGGTCGCGAAAATGACGACTGTCCGTGTTTTGCTCGCAGTAGCTGCGGTGAAGGGGTGGCACTTACATCAGATGGATGTAAAGAATGCGTTCCTGCAAGGTGACCTTGAGGAATAGGTGTACATGGTACAACCCCCTGGTTTTCACTCCGGAACGAACTCTTCGGCAGTATGCCGACTGAAGAAGTCCCTTTACAGACTGAAGCAAGCCCCGCGTGCCTGGAACGCGAAGATCACGCAACAACTGCGTCGGATGGGCTTCGTCACGTCAAAATCGGACTCTTCCCTATTCATCCGGAAAGGTCGACTCGGACCGGTTAGTATTTTACTATATGTTGATGACTTGGTCATCACCGGCGCCGACCTAGGTGAAATCGATCGCGTGAAGCTCCAGCTTGCGGCATCGTTCGACATGAAGGATCTGGGGGACCTTCATTGCTTTTTCGGGATCGAAGTGATCCGTACCCCCGAAGGCATATTGATTAGCCAACGTCATTACGTGCTGAGTATGCTCTTCAAATTCGGGATGGCCGACTGTAAGTCCGTCTCGACTCCTCTGGACAGAACCGTCAAGCTTCGTCCCGATACAGGAAAGGTATGTGACCCGACGAGGTTCTGACAAATTGTCGGAAGCCTCATATACTTGACCATCACCAGACCCGACCTCAGTTATCCGGTCGGAGTGATCAGTCAGTTCATGGCGTGACCTACCGAGGAGCACCTTCAGTGTGCGCAACGCATACTTCGGTATGTCAACGCCACTAAGGATCGGGGACTGCTATATCGGACCGATGCAACCGCGTAGTTAGTCGGCTACACCGATGCTGATTGGGCTGGCAACGCCGCCGATTACCGATCCACGTCCGGATACGCGTTCTCCTCGGGAGTGCCGCGATCGCGTGGAGCAGTAAGAAGCAGCTGACAGTTGCACTATCGAGCACTGAAGCTGAGTACCGAGGAGCAGCTGTCACGACATGTGAAGCCATATGGTTGAAGCGACTACTTGAGGACCTGCAAGAGGAGGTGTCAGCTCCGACGACGATCTACTGCGACAACCTCAGCAGCATCTAGCTCGCGAAAAACCCCGTTTTCCACGCACGAACTAAGCACATTGAGGTGCACTACCATTTCGTCCGTGAGCGTGTCCTTCCAGTGAAGTCGAACTTCAGTACGTTCCGATGGATCGGCAGACTGCCGACATCTTCACCAAGCCTCTTGGTCTGGACAAGTTGCAGCAATTCTCAGGTGCGCTCGGATTGCGTCACCTCGACGTGCCGAACTTGAGGGGGAGGACAGTCCCGAACGACCAAGCAAGGCAGCAGGAAAGGAGCGGAGACCGCGACACCGAGTCGGTTGACTCGGTTGTTGAATTCGACTTCGGATCAGCTGAAGAAGCCGAGGGCGGACCCGCGGAAAAATCCGGAAGCGGACAGAAGGGGAACAGCCAAAGGAGAGAGCCGAAGCCAACCACGCATGGAGAAGATGACGCCATCAAGGGCGAGAAGACCAAAGACAAGTTGGAGACAGCCACCTCGGACGAGAGCGAAAATCGATCGGAGGTAGCCGAGTCGGTTCGGATGTTTGATTCAGATACACTGAATCAACCGAGGCCCAAGCGGAAGAAAAGGCAGCAGGAGAAGCGTCAACACCGCAACAACAGAAGAGCTGATAAGGGCCACATGAGCAGACAAGCCGACCGGAAGGGTCGAAGCGCGCGGAGTCGAACAGGTCGAGGAGCGCGAGCGAGGCGTGAAGCCAGGAGGAACCAAAGCTGTGAGCCCGAAGATCCCGATGAGCCTCAAGTTGAGCTTGAGGGGGAGTGTTGAGAGACAAGCTCAACATTGGCCGGATCGGCTGAAGAAGCCGAGGACCGGATCGGTTGGGACCGATCGGTTAGGCCGAATGCGTAAACCGGTACGCAGACTAGTGCGTAGGTAGGGCCGGATCGGTGCGTAAACCAGGAGGCCGTTAGGAAAGATATTCCGTGAGGAATATATTTGGGAGTTAGTGTAGGAGCTCTCAATGAGCATTGAAGTACTGTCAATACTTCTGTCAGTCCTTCTAGGATTTGTATAAAAGTGTTCATTGAACACACATATGTATATAGAGTAGTGAATAGAGATTGAGCATTTTTTAATATAGTTCTTGTGTTCTCTCTCTCTCCTTCTCTGTCTCTCCCGCGTATATTGCGTAAGCTCAAGCTCTCCATTGAACTTGAGTTTTCTGTCTTCTGTTCGGTCTTCATACTTGTTTCCGCACGCTACTTTTTACAATTCGTAACACCTCAACCCTTGATATCTCTGATGTGGATATCATCGTGTACGACTTCACGCTTACAAAAGCCGGAGGTTTAAGGAAGCCAACAATAGATATAATAAAAGAAAAATTACTAATTCTAGATGATGGTTGTCATAGACAAGATGCCACATGAAATGGTGGGGGTTGAACCCATGACCTTCTAGTCTTATTGGGCAACCTTACCAATTGAGCTACATCCATCTATGCATTATTGTATTGTGTAAGACTCAACTTATTTCATTATAGATTGATCACTATAACTTTCAAGAACCTTCTAGAGAATGCATCTTCATGGACTCTCTAGAAGTTTCCATGCACTCTCTAGAAGTCTCCTAGCTTTCATTCATACCTCCACATTCTTGTATAAATACCGGGGTGCACCTTGATTACAATCAAGGTGAAGAACACTAGTTACGAAAGCATATACAGTTCTTGTTTATTTGTCTATCCTCTCTCTTGCTTGTTCTCTTGTCTATGCTCTCTCTCCCGCTATTTCTTAATATTGAGCCTCGTCTACTTGTCTTTGACAATCTTGTGATCTTGCTTATGCTCTCGCTCTCTCTTAGTACTAAGCCTCATTCCACCCGTTCGTGACAGGGGCTCGAGTCGAAGGCAAACGAGATCGAATGCACATAATCTAGAGTCACACCATTTGGTTTATGATGAAGATAATGCATTGATTGGTACATCTGATGAGGAGGAGGAGGAATCCTCATTGTATATTACCTATAGTAGTGATTCTCCGTAAAGGAGTGATCATGAATATAGTTTTGGCTATTAAGTGTAACTACCTTCCACTTGTAACAAATCGAGTAATATAAAAGCATGTGTTTTGAATTCTTTCAATTCCTATGAATATCATTTCTTATAAAAAAACATTGGTTGTAAAGTTTGTGATATAAATTGATAATGTAACTTTTTGAAATTTTCCTTTATTTATTTATTTTTAAATCACGAAAATGGTGGATTTTTAACCTTTTTCATAGTATATTTTTAACCGGTATCAATGTGTTTTGTATTATCATTGAAAAAGTACTAAAATCAAACGGAATATTCATTATCCTTCCATTTATGCGCGATCCTTCCACTTGTGAACGCGAACATGTTAATCTTGGATTGTTGCAAATGGGTGATGTCGTAAAAACATTGTCGATGTTTGTTGTGTCATTTCCACGCCAAAAAATCATGGGTGGAAAACTTATTGGCCAAAGTAAGTGTTGTTGAGGGGAACCATCTATATCAACGGATGTGCCAACTCCTGCAATATATAGAAGGAGGATGGTGTGGCTGGACATGTGTGTGGAGGAAACCGTGCCCAAGTTGGGTAGAATGTTCAACTACGGACATGTTGACACTATTAATATTGTGGAGAGATATTGGCAATTTATCATACTACTTTGAGAGGAAGAATAAACTGATCAATTACCGATCTTGTGCATGTCTTAATCAAGGATAGTGAAACTGGCACTTCCATCGAAGGGACCGTCATAGAATGGTACAAACAACAACAAGAAATATGCGAGAGTGGGGAGGCCAAGAGGATACTCGAAAGGTATGAAACTAATACTACCATAGTGCATATTGTGGACAAGGCCCAATATTAGTTTAAAATATTGAGCTTGACGACTCCCACTCTATGGTATAATGTATCGCTCCAATGCTCATATTGTGATTTCCAAGACCTTGCAAGTAAATGATTATTGAGAGGAATCCAGATGATTATTGAGAGGCACATGCCACATCTATGTGTGTTGTTGCCTTTTATAGATCACACGGCCCAAATGTGAATGGACCATATCACAAAAATAGAAGTGGAGATAGAGGTAGAACCACTCACGGAGACAAACCCTACCGCATCAAAGATGGAATCATGGAAGTCCAAAATACAAACGACCAAGGAAGCTATTCAATGTCTCAAGGGTTAGGATTCTTTGACCGAGAAACTATTTTGGAATGTATACAAACATTGGAAGTTCTTATTGAGAAGGTGTATCACATTGATGCACCGAAATCAACCAATGAAGAGGACGGTGGATCCATAAATTGGAAGCAAGCAATTGGTGCAAAGAGAGGAGCAACAGTCAACATCTCACAAGATCTTATTGGCAGCAAAACACTTCCAAACCCACATCGGAGAACAACAGAGACATGCAAGTCAAGATAGGAAGCGGTCGCGAATATGTGAGACAAAGAACGTTCAATGCTTGCATTGTGATGGCTTTGACCTTAACGGACTCAAACGCTAATTGCTACAAGAATCTTGCCATCATTCCCACATGAGCCATAATCTTGGCATTAGTTTTCATCGTGTTTTGTTTAGGAACATTGGTTTTGTACAATTTGTGATGTAGAGAACATTTTGTGTTGGGGAAATCGTTAAGTTTTAAGTTAATTTGTTATTTGAGGCTTTAAGGTTTGAGTTTGTGTAATTTTTAACGTTTAAAGTTTAAAGTTGATTTGTTATTTGAATCGTTAAGTTTGTGTATTTGTTGAAGTATTAAATTTTTAGTTGATTTGTTATTTTAAGTTCGGTGTAATTCATTGATTTTGGAAGTCTTAACATTTCAATTTGTGGCAATCTGATTTGTTGTTTTAAGTTTTAAGTTCAATGTGATTGGAAGATTTTCATGGAAATGATGTCAATAAATTTTAAGACTTACAAACTTAGGCGACTGATGTTAGAGTTATGTTCTAATGTAAGCATATGATAAGGATAAAACATAGATAAATAAGAAAGGGGAGAGAGAAAGAAGGGTTCTGATCCACCCAACCACCCCTGAGCGAAGGGATCGAGATAGACTCGAGCCTCGATCGGCATCCCATACCACCGTTGTGGCATCGAGTTCGTCTCAATCCCTTCGCTCAGGGTTGGTCAGGTGGATCGACACCCTTCTTTCTCTCTCCCCTTTCTTATTTATCTATATTTTATCCTTATCATATGCTTACATTAGAACATAACTCTAAAAATTGGTATCAGAGTCTCGATGTAGTTGATAATGTGTCAAATGAGGGTAGTTAGGCCTCATATTTATAGCCAGACCTAAGGCCCCCAAGCAAGTTCACACTTGGCCTAATGGGTTGTCTCAATCTCGAGGATTAAAAGAATAGCTTGCCAAACCTGGGTTAGGTGAGACATAGGCTTGGCAGACCCGAGTTAGACGTGACAGATCCGATTGTCAGACCCAGGTTAGATGTAACAGAGGCTTGTCAGACTCGGATTTGATTTTAAGCGCGCGCTTTTTGTGGATAGAGATTGAACAGTGCAGATCACACACGCCATTCAAAACGTGTCCTGCACCGTCCGTGTCCGCGATTTCCTCACGAGGCCTAGTTATGATTTGGTTGCAAATAGAAACGAGCTACATGCATGCATACATGCATGCATGCATGCATGGTCGTGACTAACTACTACCAAAAATTAAAGAGGGAAAGTGAGGGAATCGCGGGCGCGGACGGTGCAAGTCGCTCATTTGATGGCGCCTACGATCTCCACCATCCAATCTGGATAAAAAGCTAACAACGTTTGTCACTAGGAGCCCGACTCTAACACAAGGAGCTCGACTCTCTGACAACCTCTGCCACCAGGAGCCCCACTGTGTCATAAGGAGCCCCACTGTCTGACAGCCTCTGTCACTAGGAGCCCGACCAACTGTGGGTAGGAGCCCGACTCTCAAAAAAGTAAAAGTAATAAAGAATAATATAGCAATGTAATAAAATAAAAATGAATAGGGTATTGGTTAGAGTTATCCCTAAGTTTTGCTAGGTTTATGGTTCAAATCCTTCCTCTTTTTAATTCTTTCTCTTTGATTTTTTTTCTTCTTCGATTACTTTCTTTATTAGGGTTTCAACATTTGGTTAGTCACTTTACACTTCATTTACATTTAAGGGTCATAATAGTGGTATGGAATTCTCGTCTCAACGTGATGAATTCTTGTCTTTTGCAATTGTAGATCTTTTACCCTATGATCCTTCTAATCCACATCTTGCCCCTTAACACTTTTGTTTAAGTAAAATTAGCTCTTACCATTTGGGCTATGTTGATTGTCACTTTAATATGCAACTCACTCATGTTCCAAGTTAAGTTAACTCTTGTAATTTGGGCTTTTTCTTGATTCTTTGACTTTATACCATGGAATACTCTACCTATGGATCATGAGCCAAAACAAGAAGAAATGACACAATGACACATTCACATTTTCAAACTCACTCATTCACTCTATTCACAATAGTATGCAACTCACTCATGTTCCATGTAAAGTTAGCTTTCATAAATTGGGCATTTTCTTGGTTCTTTGACTTTCTACCATGGAATACTACTACCTATGGATCATCAATCAACACAAGAAGAAATGACACAATAACACATTCACATTTTCAAACTTTGTAGGAAGCATTAGACACCACATAGAATTTCCAAGGTTAAACAGACATAGCAAACAACTACTAAAGAGTACAAAAAACAGTGGCACTTATAACATTTCAATTCCACATGAAAGATTCCCTATTAGGGTGTAAAAATAAATTTCCATACATACATCCCTCTAGAGTACCAGTATCAATATAATACTACCCAATTTTGAATATATACAAGGTATGCATAGAAAACCTAGTGGATGGTGAATATCATTCTCACATTCTCATCGGATGCAATAAGTATGATGCCGTACTAGAGAAGCATGATACTCAAATCCCACCAAGAAGGATGAACATATAAGCACATTAATTACCTTCACACAATTTTTAACTACAAAATAGCAAACCCCCTTCACAAGGGATCACATATATGATGACATGTTTAATTGCTGAATGGAAAATAAGAATAGATTCTATTATACTCCATTCTCTCTTAACATTACTCAACTACAATATCTCATGATAATAGGACAAGTTTAGCATGTATTGAACTCATATATTAGTATTCTTGTAGGATTGTCTATAAGATTGAATTGTGACCCTTTTTGAGCATTGAACAGAAAATCCTTGGTTTAACACACCCAAGATCCATACAGTAAATTAATAGCTATCCATATAAGAACATTGAGATATTACCATGATGGCCTTTTCAGTGCAACTACATGTATAACATAACAAAGTTGTGATTTATGTTCGCTTCACAAAGAAATATAACAATGTGAGAAAAAATGAGCAAAAATGTGTCATATAAAGATGCCCCAATATGTAGTTTTAGTTCATAGATACAAACTTGTGTAAAAAATATATACACAGAACAAAATGATTTTTGAGGATTTCAAATAGAATTTTCAACATTAACCCTTATTTGAAACTTGAAACTTAATGTCATTGGAGATCTAGTGACATTTTTTATGCATAGAGATTGATAACCTATGAGACTATATTAACAATATGTATCATGGACTAAGTATAATAAAGTGATAATCAAATAGAAGGCTTAATCCGATATCTCAAACTCCTCAAGATCTTACTCAATTTAATGTTTAATAAAGGCAAATATATGAAGGCACAAGTTATTGGACTTTCCTATCAAAGAACACCAAACAGAACTATAAAACAGATCTGACTCCACATTGAGTCAGATACAACCAAAATGAGATTCAAATATTGATTTTGATATTACAAAATCCATATACATCATCATCAGTTTTGGTTATACAAAAGTAGATCATCACCCTCATAGTAGATCATAAGTAAATCCATTGGCATAAGAGTATATCATAAGTAAATCCATTGCATTACTCATGTTGTCAATTAATCATATCCTCTAAACAAAATCCATTGCATACAAAAACCGAAAAATCAAAACTTCATCCTCTGAACAGAATCAAAACTCATCAGCATGTATACAAACAATTTCATATAAACAAGCTTTACATCCATGTTACAAATAAGAGGCAAGAAGAAGATACACAAGACGTATAGATGCCATATTACAAAATCAACCATTTACAATATGCAAAAAAGGTTGGCAACCTTGGTTCCAACGTACTAAAAAGATTTACAACATTGTTACAAAAAAGCTTGATAATACAACGATATCATATATTTTATGTTACGAAGTATAACATTTCCTCCGGTTAATATATGGGAAAGCCCAAAATCCGGCGTGCCCATTTTGCCAACGTTTTCGAAGGAGCCCCACATCTTCGAATCCGAGCCATTGCTCCTTACCCTACACCAATGCACACATTTGTTGCAGCTCTTACAATAACAAATGCCAGCTATACTTACAAAATCTATTGAATCGGATCCAAATCACCCAATGTCTTCAAGCTGACCGTCGGTGGATTATTCAACGGGTCACAATAGACTATTGGACTCCTCCTCAACATTTCTTCATATTGATGCTTAAATTATAACAATGTATTTATATGATACATTTGAAAAATGGAACAACTAAGTCTCTCACTATGTTAGAATATGGAACCATGTGATCAAATGTAAATGAAAAGAAACCCTAAACGATGTAAAACATAAAAGTAGCCATGAAAATACATACCTATTATTGCTTTCATTTTGCAGATCGAATGTAGGTGGTTGGGAAGTGCTCATTGGCGGAGAGTGGTGCTCCTCTCGGATTCAGGCAGAAAGTGTTGTGCCTCTCTGATTTTGGTGGAAAGTGGTGCTCCTCTTTGATTCTTCCCTCCAAATACCCTAAAACTCTCTTTTCAAAATAGGTTCAAAATGAGTGATTCAGGGTTTTTATAATCAGTGCTCATTAATAATGAGTAGGGCTCCTTTTGACAGAGTCGGGCTCCTGGTGACAGAGGTTGTCAGGCAGAGGGGCTCCCTTTGACAGAGTCGGGCTCTTAGTTACAATGGTTGTCAGATAGCGGGGCTCCTAGTCGGGCTCTTCATTGGTAAGCAAGGCTCCTAGTTGGGTTCCCCAATAAGTGACGATTTCTTCGCGCGTCTTTTTTCCTCCACATCGGACGGTGCAAATCGCATGTGCCCTCGGTTGAGCGACCTGCACCGTCCCTCTCCGTGATTCCCTCACTTGCCCTCTTCAATTTTTGGTGGTATTTAGACACCACGATGCATGCATGTATACATACATGCATGCATACATACATGCATGCATGTATGATACAATGTACCCAACCAAGCAGCAAAGGAAGGAAAAAATGTGTGTGTATTCATGAGCCCTGTTTCAGAGAAGCAGGAAGAAGCTCCCAGTCATTCATTCATGACCCCCCCTGCCTGCCTGTGTATTCAGAGAAGCAGGAAGAAGCACACAGAGACACAGAGCGAGAGATTCTTGATGGAGATCCTACAACAAATGAAGGCCGCGAATGAATACAGCAGACTAAAGTAGCGATGGCCTCCATCCTTCGCCCTTTCATCTTGCGCAGAAGATCGCATCATCATCGATGGCTTTCTTTCTCCTCCTCCTCCTCTGTCTCTCGTAGCTGGGAATATTCCTTCCATAACTCTCTCATCGATGGCCTCTCCAAGCACTCTGTGGGGTTCCCTGTGGAAGGAAAGAATGTGGAGGTCCTTTCTACTCCTTCACAGTTCTATCAAACTCTCAAAGATTGTGTTAGGGTCTCCAAAGATCGCGTCTTTATGACTTCCCTCTACATTGGTACGGGTTCTCTCGAGCAAGAGTTGGTAATCCTGTTTCTTCTCCTATATTTTATTCATTTATTCATTATTTATTTATGATTGTATGTATGTATGTATGTATGTATGTATGTATGTATGTATGTGCATGATGATAAGTGTCCCTTGAGAATGATTTTTTGTGGGTTCATGACCACTTGATATCTTAAGTTGTAACAGAATTGGCTTCAACATCATGTAGGATGTCTGTCATGATTTGTGCATAGCTATTTTGTAACCCAAGTTTTGGTATCATGTTGGGGCCAGGAAGCCTTGGGCTTCATGTTGATACCAGGAAGGCTATATCCTGCATGCTCATATATTTGGTATGCTGTCTTGGTTTGTGGGTATCGAGCTTGTGTCGGGAAGACTCAGGCTACATGTTGATGCCAGATTGACTATATCCTGGATGCCTATCTATGTGTTGATACCAACACAACTTTCATGAGCTATTGAATCCAGAACCTCATTGTAATTGAGTGTCAATAATCTTTAACTACTACGCTTGCTCATAGAAGCAAACCCTGAGGGAGATAACCTAGAAACAAGATCTCCTAGCAATACAAATCAGACAAACCTCCAATGCTCATAGTCACACTGTCCAAGGTCTCCCTCATGCTAGGTGTGGTCTCTGAAGAACAAGGCATAGACACTATAAGATTCAGTGTTTGAATCCTTCTAGTTGGCCTTGTGCTGTTTTATTTTCACAAATTGTCTCCTGCTTTCTTGCTAGTGGTCGTTAAATCCCTCGCAAACGAGCTTGTAAGGGTTAGGAATGATGTCAATAGGGCCGAGGAATACTCAGGATTCACCCTCGTATAGGCTCTTTAGATGCAACAGTGGAGCTATGGTAGAAAAGATAGAGAGAGAGTAGTAGTTGGAGGAGCTCACCTTTGAAGTGAGATCCAAAAGTTTTTAACTTATGTTTTATATGAACCATTTAGGATTAGTGACTTTTGGCTGGTATAAATAGGCCTATACACATTTACACACTATAAGGGGTCACTTAGGGCCTTTACCCCAACAGCCTCCCACTTAAAGGCATGAATGACGTGTTTAAGCTACGTAACTCCCACCATATGTATGATGTTGTGCTTTGGGTAAGCACTTGGTGAGTAAATCTACAGCATTTTGTGATGTGTGGACCTTTATCAATGTGATAATGCCATCTTGAAGCACTTCTTAAATGAATTGATATCGCACATCAATATGTTTTGTGCGTGCATGAAACATAGCATTCTTTGCCAAACAGATGGCACTTTGGCTATCACAACCAAGCATAGGTGCCATTTCAGGCAAACCAAACTCACTGCAAAGACGTGCTAACCATATTGCTTCCTTGGAAGCCTCAATGACTGAAATATATTCAGCCTTGGTAGTGGACAAAGCAACAACCTTTTGGAGCCTACTGCACCATGATATAGCACCAAACTCACTACAAAGACGCGCTAACCATATTGCTTTCTTGGAAGCCTCAATGACTGAAATATATTCAGCCTCGGTAGTGGACAAAGCAACAACCTTTTGCAGCCTACTGCACCATGATATAGCACCACCTGCAAGTGTGAATACATAGCCACTTGTGGATTTCCGTGTATCCACATCACGTGTATCCACATCACCTGCCATGTCAGAGTCACAGAAACCCTTTAGCTCTAATGGGACTTTTCCATAACAGAGGCATTTATTTTTAGTCCCTTTTTAAGTACCTCATAATGGACTTTACTACATTCCAATGTGCCTTGCCCGGATTAGCCATGAATCGGCTTACAACTCCCATTGCATAGGCAATATCAGGTCTAGTAGCAACCATAGCATACATAAGTGAACCACAAGCTGAAGCATAAGGTACACCTTGCATGTCATTGATTGCTTCTTGTGTCTTAGGACAATCTTTCTTAGAGATTTTATCATATGGCTGTAATGGCACTGCAAGAGGCTTTGCATCAGACATAAATACAGTGTGTGTGGTGCTCTCTTTGTCTCTTAATTCTTACTCCAAGTACATGTTCAGCTCCCCCAAGGTCTTTCATTGAAAATGCAGATGAAGCATAAGGTACACCTTGCATGTCATTGATTGCTTCTTGTGTCTTAGGACAATCTTTCTTAGAGATTTTATCATATGGCTGTAATGGCACTGCAAGAGGCTTTGCATCAGACATAAATACAGTGTGTGTGGTGCTCTCTTTGTCTCTTAATTCTTACTCCAAGTACATGTTCAGCTCCCCCAAGGTCTTTCATTGAAAATGCAGATGAAGCATAAGGTACACCTTGCATGTCATTGATTGCTTCTTGTGTCTTAGGACAATCTTTCTTAGAGATTTTATCATATGGCTGTAATGGCACTGCAAGAGGCTTTGCATCAGACATAAATACAGTGTGTGTGGTGCTCTCTTTGTCTCTTAATTCTTACTCCAAGTACATGTTCAGCTCCCCCAAGGTCTTTCATTGAAAATGCAGATGAAGCATAAGGTACACCTTGCATGTCATTGATTGCTTCTTGTGTCTTAGGACAATCTTTCTTAGAGATTTTATCATATGGCTGTAATGGCACTGCAAGAGGCTTTGCATCAGACATAAATACAGTGTGTGTGGTGCTCTCTTTGTCTCTTAATTCTTACTCCAAGTACATGTTCAGCTCCCCCAAGGTCTTTCATTGAAAATGCAGATTTCAGCTGATTTTTAAGGACATCAACAGTGCTCCTTTTCTTGGCAGCAATGAACATATCATCTACATATAGTACAAGATCGATTGGGCTGCCATTTTCATCTCTTTTAGTGTATAAATAGTGATCAGCATGGCTTCGTTTGTACCCACGGTTGAGCACAAAAGCATCAAACTTTTTGTACCATCGTCTAGAAGCTTGTTTCAGCCCATACAAGCTTCTATTGAGCTTACATACCAAATGTTCCTTTCCAGGAATAACAAAGCCCTTGGGCTGTTACATGTAAAGCTCTTCATCAATGTCACCATGCAAAAAAGATGTATGTACATCCATTTGGTCGAATCCCAAATCACGTGCAGCCACTATAGCAAATAGCACTCGCAAAATGGTCATTTTTACCACAGGAGAAAACACTTTCCTGGAAATCCATGCCTTTAGTTTGAGCATATCCTTTTGCAACCAGCCTTGCTTTATACTTGGGTTTGTTATCAGCAGTCTTGATTTTATATACCCGTTGTTACAAATAGCTTTCTTTCCTTTCGGCAGTTTAACCAAGTCCCAAGTATTATTTGAATGCAAA
Source organism: Azolla caroliniana (assembly GCF_043228905.1). NCBI lineage: Eukaryota > Viridiplantae > Streptophyta > Polypodiopsida > Salviniales > Salviniaceae > Azolla > Azolla caroliniana. The sequence goes on from NW_028230447.1 coordinate 14,312,543, forward strand.
GCCTTAATCTCTTCTTGCATAGTAAGCTCCCACTTATTGCTGTGCTCACATGCCTTTGCCTCTTTATATGTAAGAGGTTCTCCCTCATCAGTCAACATTATGTAGTGCAACAAGGGGTCAAATCTATTCTCATTTCGTCTAATACGAGTAGAACATCTCACCCAATGATCCATATTGTTAGGCAATGGATTAGCATCAGGTGGCATGTCTAAATCATCATTGTTACGCTGCTGTCCATTATTTTCAGCACCATTTTGAGCATTATTATTTGGCTGCAATTCCTCTCAGCATCCTCATCTTGCTGTCCAACATCTTCTGGCTCCAAAACCACGGGATGATTAATATTTTCAGTCCTTTGTGGTGGACCCTGATGGTCAAAACTGGGTCTAAAAGGTGGCTGGTCATGCTGAAATCTAACCCTTTTATGGTCATCTTTTGAGGCACAATTGTTTCGAAGCAGCCTTGCCTCATTGAAAACATCTCGGCTGCGTATAACCTTCTTGAGCTGGGGTATCCAAATCCTGTAACCCATTTCGCCTTCTTCATCATATCCCATGAAGAGGCCCTTAATGGACTTGGCATCAAGTTTGTTTCTCAGCTCAGGCCTTATATGTACAAAAGCCTCGCAGCCAAAGACACGTAAGTCATCATATGCAGCAGGTTTGCCAGACCAAACCTCTTTAGGGATGTCACCTTTTAAAGACCTGTAAGGGGATCTATTGCATACATGTACTGCAGTTTTGAGTGCCTCTCCCCAAAATCCATGATGGAGATTAGTGGTGGACAGCATGCATCTCACCCTCTCAAAAAGTGTCTTGTTATATCATTCAGCCACACCATTAGAAGAGGGGCTGTATGGAACAGTAAGCTCCCTCTTAATACCCAAAATTTCACAAAATTTCTTGAATTCAGCACTTGTATACTCACCACCATTGTCCGTACACAAACATTTCAGTTTTTTGCCTGTTTGGGTGGTCACAAATGCATGAAAACACTTAAACGCAGCTAAGGCTTCATCTTTCGATTTAAATTGAACCCAAATTTTTCTAGAGAAATCATCAACAAATGAAATAAAATACATTGCACCCCCCATAGATTTGGTGGGCATGCTACACACATCAGAATGAACAAGATCAAGTACACAAGACTTACGAGACACACCGGAGTAAAAGGAACGCTTCACTTGCTTTCCATATTAGCATTCATTACAAAAGTCAAGCTTTGTGTCTTCAGCATCAAGCTTCTTTAGATTACAAAGCCTAATGAGACCCTTTTGGCTCATTTGGTCGAGTCTCTTATGCCACAAATCCATATGGGAGTGAACTTCAACCAAAGCAATAAATTTGCTTGATATAGCATTTCCATGTAAGCAATAAAGAGTTCCCTTCTTTGTGCCTTTCACAATCAGCCTTGAACTTTTGTCATTTTTCATGATCCTCTCTCAAAGAGAATGCTATAATCATGCATATCCATTTGACCCACAGAAAACAAGCTCTTCTTGATCCCTGGTACATAACGCACATTATGCAAAACCAGCTCATTAGTGCCATTTGTAGAAAATTGCACAATGCCAATACCCTCAATGGAACATGAATGATTGTTTCCAAGGTATGCATGGCCATGGCTGCCTACAGTAAAAGTAGAAAAACACTCCTTGATAGGAGTCGCATGAAATGAATCACCAAAGTCAACTATCCATGTTTGGGCCAATCCATCATTGACAATCACCAAAGCATCAATAAGATCATTCTTAGTGATGCACGTCTTGTGAATGAATATTTAGAGAAACATTATATGCATAAGTATCATCAGCTGAAAAAGTAGCACATAAAATGTCCTCAACATCTGACAACTCCTCTATGACTACATTAGATGCCAAGTTGGCCTTCTCTTCGTCCTTTTTGCTGTCATGTGCATTAGTCTTGTCCTTTTTCTTATCTCTAGAATTCTTTTTTCTTTCAAGCTCTGCTTTGTAATAGCGGGAATCAGGTTTCTTGTGGCCTTTCTTGCCACACTGATAGCATGTTACATCATTGCTTTGAACTTTGCTGCTAGTTCCCCTTTCCTTACTTTTACTTTTGATCCTGTGTGCACAGTTACTTATCTGTCCTACCTCTAACCATTTTGGCTGAGCTGGCACCTTCTCCACTTGCTTTTCTCCTGATCTCTTCATTGAGTATGGAGCCCCTAACACCATCAAAGGTCAATTTGGGACTGTTAGACAATGATACTACCAATGTCTCCCTTTAGTCAGGTAGTGTCATTAGCAGGAAAATGGCTTTGAGCTTGTCATCAAAAGGAGCCATTCCTGTGTCTTGCAACTGCGATAAGGTACTTGTAAACAAGGACAAGTGTTCAGCTGCACTCTTGGACTCATCCAGTTGCATGCCAACAAGCTTTCGCATTAAATGTACTTGATTAACAGGCGTACTGTTTTCATATATAGCCTTCAGCTTTGCCCATATTTCAGAAGCAAATACCAAACCTTTGAGATCTACCAAAATCTCATCAGGAACAACCATCTTAATGTATATGACAACCTTTTTGTTTAAAATTTGCCATGCATCTTCTGACATGTTCTCTGGTTTTTCTGCCTCCAATGCCTTGTCACAATCTTTCAAAAAAAGAATTCCTTGCATCTTTTCCTTCCGCAAGTCAAAACCTATTCCCTCAAATCGTCGAATCTCGAAAAGATTCTTCATATCTGAGGAGGATGATGCCATAGCTACACAATAAAGAGGTCTGAACACCTGTTCTTTGCTGTACAACACTTGCGCAGAAGTTCAGAAACCTAAATCTGCTCTGATACCTGTTGTAAGGGTTAGGAATGATATCAATAGGGCTGAGGAATACTCAGGATTCACTCTAGTATAGGCTCTTTAGATGCAACAATGGAGATATGGTAGAAAAGATAGAGAAAGAAAGAAAGAAAGATATATTAACGTCTTTTAAGAGGCCAAAATGGCCTATAAGACCAAATAAGAGATTACATCTTGAGTGTTATCTCGTCTTTGAGAACAAATCAAAATAAAATAAATATCACACAGTAAATATAAAAGTAAATAAGATGAAAAGAGAAGAAACGAGGGAATTTGGTTTTTGGCACATGTGAGATTCACAAGTTAAGTATATTGTAGCTTTTGTCTTTCGAAAGATCTCTAGCATAGGTCGATCCAGAATGGAAATGTCTCCGAAGCGAGGGAAGCACCTATGATGGCAGGAGATGATGGCTTTTATCTGTCGATGACAAGGGTGTCAAGGTCGTGGTCCATGGGGCCGGGGCCTACGTGCACGGTAAATTGCTATTGCCCAATCGATTGTAACCCCTTTGTTATGTCCTGGTCTGGAGCCCATTTGTGTATCCTGTGATGGACTTGTAGGATTAGTAGGAGTGATGGGGCTAAAGAAAGTTGTGATTGTTCTTTGTGGATGAGCTTGTGTGGCTGTATTCTTCAACAACTTTTCCCGATGTCTCTTGAGCTCTAGCAAGAAAAGTCCTAGGCATTGTTGGTCCTGATATTCCATTACCTTGTGTAGTGGGCCAAAGCCTTGTTTAAAGAGGCAATGGTATCTCCCTCTGATTTCATAAAAGACACTACAATGACAAACATAGTGTTCCTCAGATTTCACTCCTTGATGACACAATTGGCAAATTCTCTCTTCTAGAGGTAGTCGTGTATATTTGCCTACCTCAATCTGTAGCTGATGTGATGAAGTTCTTAGCTGCCCTATCACACTACGCAACGCATAGGATAGATGTATGTCCATATAAGGTAGCATGATGACAAATCCATCCTCCGATGTATGTAAGAAGTGCATCTTATAGTGGGCCATCTTTGTACCAAGTGGTATTTTGGGGCTGATCCATGTTATCTTGTTTTCCAAGTTAATAATATCAGTTCGGATCACTCTATTCTTTTCCACTTTGGTCATATTTAGGTGGGGACAGTCCAGGCTATATCGGAACGGTAGTAGTGCATTTTTACTCATGCCATGCGACTCGAACCATTGCTGCATTTCAGCATACCAACAATGAGTGTCTCCATTTTCAGCCAGTTGTCTTGATGACATAAGTGTCAACCTTGGGTACCTTTGTTTAGGGAGCTCCCAAAGACGTTGGATAAATGTCACTGATCGGAACAATGCCTCGGTTATTATAGGTGCTGCTCCCATCTCTGCCCGGATTATATCGTGGGGCTCCGATGCTTTGCTCCTTATCATGCAAGCAATCATTGACACTAAAGGTCTCTCTAAATCTTTCCGATGATTTGCCTTGTTAAGACTTGGTTCCCATGTTTCTACTCCATAGAGAAGAGTTGGTGTGACAAGTGTATCAAATAACCATAGCTTAGTCCGTGGTTCTTGGAACTGCAGATGTGCACATTGTCTCTCGAGAGCACCAAGGGCTGCATATCCACGAGAAAGTCGGGCACAAGCAGCCTCTTGTAAGGAGAACCTAGATCTTGTAAATGTTACTCCTTGGTATGTGTAGGAGCGTGTGTATTCCACCTTTTCCTCTCCCAAGAAGAATTCTGGTTCTGATCTTGTTACCCATGCTTGAGTGGTGTTAAACACCATCACTTTAGTTTTGTTCATGTTGATTGACAAACCTTTGTCCGTACAAAATAGTTTTAAGGCATGTAGATGTCTCTGTAGTTCCTCCGGAGAGTCAGAAATGAGCACAATGTCATCAGCATATAGTAATATTTGTATAGCTATACCTGCTAGGCGTGCTCCGGAACCCCCGAATCTCCCTATGTAATGCGATACCTCATCTATATAGAGACCGAAGAGAGTGGGGGATAGTGGGCATCCTTGCTTCACTCCAATTTTGCTAGCCACCGCCTCTGACAAGCCCTTGGGCACTTTTGTTGACATTGATTCATAGAGTGCATAGACTCCCCATTGCATATATGTAGGAACACCAAGGGCTTCTAGCTGCTGCATAAGCCGAGCACATGGCACAATGTCAAAGGCTTTTCGGAAATCGACAAAGCAGCAATAAATCCTCTTATTGTGGGCTCTGTCCTCCTCAATAAGGGCCCGGAGGGTGAATATGTGATCCAAGGTTGTGAATCCCTTCCGAAAGCCTGCATGTCCAACTGAACGGCAGCCATTCTGCTCAGCTTTGAAGTGAGATCCAAAAGTTTTTAACTTATGTTTTATATGACCCATTTAGGATTGGCCAAGTTCACACTGAACTTGGCCCAAAAAATAACGAAAAATTGATTAGTGACTCTTGGCCTTTATAAATAGACCTATACACATTTACACACTATAAGGGGTCATTTAGGGCCTTTACCCCAACATAGCTTTGAGACTCTATTTATTATCAACTAACCACACTGGTCATCCTCCATTGTTTGAACTAGACACAATTGGTTCTAACCACCAACATTGCTTAATTTCACCATGAGAGAAGTTTTATATAAATTTAGGTTTCGGTACTCATTATGACTGCCCTTGAACAAAAAATTTGACACCTTATTGGGCGCAAAGATTGGTCGCCCTTTTGGTATTTCAATTGTTGATAGATCTGGCCTCCTTAATACAATAAAGATTAGAGTTCAAGCCCTAGAAACACTGTGGCCATTTCAAGCCTATTTCAATTCCAAAACCCATATATAGAGCTTCCAAAGTATTCTCCATTGAGCATACTAACAAATCAAAGAGTAAATCAGTTACGATTTCTGCAGATTTTTACTTTCTAACCTGATTCTTTTCTCGTGTCAAAACCAAATTTCGATTTTTCATCAACAATGAGTTTTGTTTGAATAAAGCAAGACTTTACCATTTTGCCAAGTGTCACCTCTTCGAATATCTCAGCCCTGTCATTTATCCTCGCATGTACAACTTTTAAGTAAATGGATAAGGGCAACTTCACAATTGGATGCCATGCAGTCTATGGATCTCTGGCCCTGAACCATTTCACACTGGCCATGCAACACTGTCTTGCCTGATCTCAAGAGTTTCCACGACCAACTAGAAAGGAAAATAATTATTACTAAGAAATAGTGACATAAAAGAGGATAAAAAGAACACCTCCTAGGGACAGGCATCTCTTCTCAATGGTCTCTAGTTTATTTTCTCTACAATTGTATCTCTCTACTACCATCTTAGTCCCATTTTGGCCACCATGCATGCATTTTAGTAGAGATTTGAGAACATGAATACAATAGTGATGATAAAAGTGTCATTGATGGGATGCCCCAGAGCTCCTTTGGCTTAGATGATCAGAGTTGCTGTATTATAATAGTTGAACTATGAAGATCCCCCCTAACTTATGCTTTGGTATCAATCCTCTCTTTCTCCTCATGTTGCGTCTGGATGGTCATATGATAGATAATATGATAAACCAGTCTATTCCAAATGATAATGAACATTAGGAATTGCATCAATCAACTACTTCCATTTTTAACATTTAAGAACTGTAAAAGCGAAGCTGCAATAAATCATTCTGACTCTTCCTCCTGTTGAAGCTTCTTGACATAGGATTTGAGAGAGATGTTGCCACCAAAATCTTTAAGCATCAAAAGTTTAATATTCACTTGACTTCCCTTCCTGGAGCATGAAAATCTTTTATAGTAGTGGAGAGATCTGAACTTGGCGCTATTGTAGATGCAGGGAGGCTGCAGATTATCTAATTCTCAATTTTCAGAAGAGGCTGGAATTGTAGAAGATGATAGAACTCTCTTAGAAGTACCCTCAACTTCAGGTTCCTCTTTGATTTCTTGTCTTGTATACATTTGAATATTCCATTTGCAACCTCTTCTCGAACTTTTGAAATGGAGACATAGTTTCCCTGAACTCACATGCAAAATATTTGCGAGAGAAATGAAAGGCCTTGATCTTTCCACGTAAGTAGCAAAATCCATGTTGAACTTAGTCTCCTGTTCACCGTGACGAATAAGAGACGAGAAAAGGATAGTTGTGAACTTTAAAGTTAGAATGAGGAAAAAGAAAGATCATGAAGAAAAAAGAGAAGGAGAAGGAAAAGAAATAGAAAGCACAAAGAGGATTGTCATGTTAAGATTGTAAGCATTCAATGTAGTAGTAATATTCAAAAATTTGGAAACAAAGGTTCAGGGTTATTTAGATTATTGTAACTAAAACTTTTTGATGCTTGAAACATGTTAATAGGCTGTGAAGGTATCCATCCAGCTTTGATACTTCAAATTGAGAATACTTTATGGTCACCATTAGTAATGCATTTTGGGTGATGTAGCCCATGTGGTCATGAGGTAATCATTGTTGTCAAGTAAGTTGAGTTAGATGCATACAAATTAAAGGAAGATTGTCAAAAGAGATCAACTATGGTTTAGCAATTTGTATTATAACTTTTATAATCAATTCAAAACTCCAAGATGTAAGGCTACAGAGATATAATGAACGTAATGCAATTTGAAGAAGGGAATCAAGTTCTGTATCCTATATTCAACAGATAACAGAAATTGATCAGAAATAAATAGGCCAGTCAGGAAAATTATTGGGCAGACCTTTCAGGATCATGATTACCTTTACATATGAACCAAGCTTGAACGAATAAACAACCTTAGTCAAAGATGTTCCATGGTATAACCTAAAAGAACCAATGGTTTAAACTTTTGCTGAAGAATTTCTCAGAAAGCCAGTAGTTGGTTTGTGTAACCCCATAGATATATGATATTCAGCTTCAACAAATTATACTTTTGTATGCATGTACTGCAGCATTTCCTTCGTAACAAAAATATGCTCATCAATATAAGTCTCTGCCAAATCTTGTCAATGAATGATGTTGGCTCAGAGTATTATTGTAACATTACTACTATTAATTAATTGGAAACATTCTTCTTAAAGAAAACTGACTTTGTGTATGAACATCCCAGTTGAATGTTGTTGCAGAGAATCTAGGCAGAAATCCATGTCTTCGAGTATTGTTCCTTTTTGATGCTCTTCGGTCCACAAGAAAGATGCGGTCTGAGTCCAGCCACTCAACAACACCGAGTTTTAAGTCTAGTTCCGATATGCTAACAAACATGCTCCTTGCAGAGTCCGCTAAATGGAAGCAACCTAGAAAAATCTTAGATCAAGAAGAGCGAGTGAGAATTGCCTTGTATCGAACACCTGATCTAACAAAAAGTCTTGAAAAGATCCTGCCTTCTCGTTTAAATGAAGTCATCGGTGTGAGTCACATGAAAATATATGTGTTTGATGATAATGTCCTTATGAGTGGTGCGAATCTTAGCTCATCATATTTCACAAACCGTCAGGATCGCTATATCTTGCTACGAGATAGTCAAAACTTGGCCAATTACTTTTGTGAGTTAATCGAAAAGGTGGCTTCCTTTTCCTACCTGCTTGACAAAGAGGGACGGTTACGAAAAAACTCTGTAAACATTGATCCTAGAACGAACCCAACTCATTTTCGCCATGAGATGTTTAGAGCAATGCAAAGTATGCTGGGTGATAATGTTAATATTTGCTCCAGAGTTGCAAATACAACAGGATTAGTTGATCATAAAGGGGGATTAGTGGATCATCCAGGGCGATTATTGGACAATCAAGGGAGATTAGTGGATCATAATGGTGGAATCCGACTCCATGTTCGGAATGCATATGATACATGGGTATTCCCAACAGTACAGATGGGTTCATTGGGCATATTCCAAGATGAAACTTGCTTTTTGTGGCTGTTGGCAAATTTGCCATTGGGTTCCTGTGTGCATTTTGCATCAGCGTATTTCAATCTTACAAAGGAATTCCAAACTGCCTTATTGCGGTCTTCAACTGATAAAGTTTTCCGAATTCTTACTGCAGCACCTCAGGTAGTTCATCTGTATGTCTTTTATAGGGAATGGAGATACGATTCTTGTCTCTCTAACATTGAAAACATTCATATATGCTTGATAACATTGAAACATTCATATATGCTTTATTATTTTGTTCTATTTATGCTTTCGGTCAAAGCAATTCAACTGTTTCATGTGATTAAAAAAAGAGATTATTGTCTTCAAAAATATGGTCATGCTTTTCTTGGATATCAGGAAGTATATGTGATATTTATTAAAGTTATTCATACATATCCTAGGTTGAAAAGGGATTTAGGGAAATTACTTTTTTCGATCGATAGGAATAATTTAGACAAACATCAAAGAAATACTATATCATTTTTCATAGATTTTCCCGTTTGTTTATGATGATAATTTACAGCTCACTTACTGTCTGACAGAAAGTATGTCAAATCTGTACAGGCCAATGGTTTCTATGGATCTAGGGGAGTATCTGGGTTAATTCCCAAAGCATACTCTATGCTCGAGAAGGACTTTTACGAGCAGATGTGCAAACGAGGCTCTGATCTGAAATTATCACATGCATATAACAGTGATGATGTAGGAGTTGTTGCAAAGCAAAGGTTTGGAATTCAGCTATATGAGTACCAAAGGCATGGATGGACTTTTCATGCCAAAGGACTCTGGTGTAATATCCGAAATGAAACATTGCCATCTATGACATTGATTGGGAGCTCGAATTTTGGATATCGATCAAGACAAAGGGATTTAGAAGCGCAGCTCTTCTTGACAACCTTAGACCCAATGTTGAGAAGGAAATTAAAAGAAGAAACCGATCTTTTATTTCTACATGGTCAGCGTGTTCGTCGCACACACTTTCTTGATCAAGATCGGTGTGGAGGACCAATGTCTCTATTTGCGGCACAACTAGTCAGGAGCTGGCTATGATTTGTGGTTCTTTCTCTGATCTAAAATTCCCAAATGACTTTTGAAGCACCTTAATAATCTAGGGGCCAGAGGACAATGTAAAGTATATATAACATAGGTTGTACAAATTTATAGTCAAAGAGCTTAAATTTGTAAGGGGTCTTCGGAAAAACTCATCTGGCCAAAAAATGCATCAACTTCAGAGAATATTAAAGTCTTGTGATGTATTATCTAGTACTGATTCATAGTATTTTGGGATCACATGTATACTTTGTCCTGAGCAACCAAAAGCATTAACATTTTGGAGAGTAAGTCCAACAAGAAAATTTGTTACCTCAGGATTTATTTGTAATTAATTGTTACCATCAACTCAACAATCAATGTTCATTAAATGTTACAACTTACAAGTGGTAATACATAAGATTTTTAAGATATATAATGAGCCATATGTAGAAACATTAAATACCACATATTGGAAGCATGCTGAGGATATGCAAAATTGTATACGTATACATAAAAGTGCATGATGGTGCAAAAATGCAAGGTAGGTATTAGAACCCCTACAACCAGATATTTTGAAAATGGCCTATCGCTATGGTTAAAATTGGATTGATGTCTAAAGATGTTTTGACTGTTTGCATTTCATGAAAAAAAACTGACTTGCCTTGCATGGCTCCTTTCTTATGTGATGCAGTAAGTTTGAAAATCTGCTTTTTCCATCTTTCTATTTGTTGGTGGTGTCCATATACTTCATACTACATGGGAACTTGCTTGAATTAAATCTGCCAAGTTGACTTGGAGACCACGAGACAATCGGGACTTAATTGTGATACTTCATGTTGGTATTGCTCCATTGAACATGATGGCTTTGCTACATTGTCTTTCACTTTTCCCTTTTTACTCTAGGTTATTTTCCCTCTACGTTATATTCAATTTTGAGGATCTTTTCACTTTTCCCTCTAGGTTCTTCTAGTATTGAGGATGACTTGGTGAAATGAATTGAACCTGTGTAGAAGGTATGGTGATGAACTTCTATCACACCATCTCGTCATCATTGAGGATAGGTCTAAACTACACCCTAGGTATATGGATACATGTGTATCATGCATTGAGATGCACTATTATAGAAATCTACAATTCATACATTGAATGGAGATAGGCAAGTGTAGAGGTGTCAGTCTAGACAAGACGATTTGTCATTTACACAAAATAGAGTGAAATTCTAAGAAACAAAATATGTTGTTTCAAAATCTATTATTAGGGATGAGGATACTTTCGATACCTTGAGTTTAGGCCATTCTTGTTGGGAGTTATATCATTAGAGATGGCCAATCTTGCAAGTGGGGAGTTACACTATTCGAGATGTTTAGAGTTTCTTTTACAATAAATTCATAGATATGGTCTACTATGTGATTGAGACCCTTCTTGCAAGTGGTCGATTCCTATGATAAAATATGTTTAGGTCTATTTTTATTAGAGATCCAAATATTTAGACTTGGATAATGGATTTCTACCACTAGAGATGTTCATGCTTTTACCAAGGATCCATTAATTTAGACTCTCGTGAGTAAACACGACAAGCAAGTCTAAAAGGAAGAATGACCAACACATTGTAGAGAGACAGTGCTTGGCCAAGCATTCCATTTGGGTACATAGATCATCACATAAAAGTCATTGCATGGATAGGGAGCATACTCAGTGAAATTTCTTGAGATGGGAATGGTTCGCCATAGAGGGCATTCATGTCATACATCATTTGAGAGGGATCATGGGTTGATCTACCATTGGTTCTAACTTTCCCATAATGTGTTTACTTTGTACATTGTATCCTCTGCATTACTTGTAACTTGTAAGTCGTACCTATGATACTTGCATTATTGTACTTTGATCTCCAAATGCTTCCACATGGAACCATAGTATGAACCATACGTACCATACGTGCATTCGCGAATGAATCAATCATTCGCGAAAGAAAAACACCCTCAAAGAATGATAAATATCATACTTTTGGATTAACTATTTATTATGAGGTAGATAAGCCTAAAAATGAAAAAAAAACAAAAAAAACATTAAAAAAATGGGAAAAAACAAAAAAACAAAACACGAGAATGTTTGGATAACATTCGCATTCGTTTTCCAACGTAGGAAAACGAATGTTATACTAGACGAACACGAATTTTACGTACTATGCATGGAACATACCTAATTTGGGCACAATTTAGTTTTGTTATTTTACAAGAAATTTTAAATGTGCACATGAATGTAACTTTTGGTCTCAAAAGAATTGATTAATAACATAGTCCCAAAATCGCACGGTGCTTTATTTGTTTTATTTACTCGGTGCACTGCTCTTTCATGTTGTTAATTATATGGATGTCGTAAGTCGTTTTGGCCATTTGAGGATGTTAACACTCTCTAGTGTGTATCAATTTGGCCTTTTAAGGAAATTCATGTAATAGTCTCTAATACGTAACAACATGCTAATCTACATACTAATGGGATCGAATCATAGATCTCTGAGGAAGATATGCTGAAATGTACAGACAGGACATGAAAACAACAAATACACAAGATACACAGTTTTACGTGGAAACCCTGAATGGGGAAAACCACAGGAACAGAGATCCACTACACAAATAGAGAATGCAAAAGGAGACAAGAATACAACACTCTCCTATACAAAGTGTATCAGCCATGCAAGGCTCTTGGTGTCTAACCTCACTCAAGGAGACACAGATACAACACTCTCCTATACAAAGTGTATCAGCCACGCAGGGCTCTTGGTGTCTAACCTCACTCAACTATGGCACCGCTCACACTCTCACTCACAGAAACTCTATTCCACACTCTAACCATAATGTTTGGCCTAAGCGTACTTATACTTATACACTCTATGGGCTATTTACAAATGTAGTTCCTACTACTACTATTATTGTTATTATTATAGTTATAACTATATCCATTAATCAACCGAGTAGTCGACTAGTTAGCTAGTCAATTCGACTAGTCGACTCCTGTGTCGACTGTCCAATCGTCACAACTAGTCGGTCTTATCCTCAACTTGGATAATCTATTGTCAGCTCTCAGCCTGACCAGTCGGATACTCGTCATTGACTGTCGTCGCTTACTCAATCGAACAGTCGACGACTCCTTGTCTTCGACTGTTGGCTCAAACAGTCGGCTCCTCCCACATGAGGGACATATTCCTAACAAACTCCCCCTTCACTCCTGTGGGAGGGAGTCAACTAGTCCTGTCTTTTGTGGACAGACTCTGAGTCTATCCATTGGTAGGTTCTTTGTGAGCATGTCAGATCCATTGTCGTTGGTGTGGAGCTTCAAAAGGGTAAACTCCCCGTCATCCACTTTTTCCCGCAACTAGTGATACCTTCTCTGTATATGCTTGGTTCGGGAGTGGTATGTAGTGTTCTTGGCTAGATGTATGACACTCTGATTATCGGAGTGAAGTAAGCATCTTTCTTGCTTCATTCCTACTTTATTGAGAAAATTTCTCATCCATATCAACTCCTTGCCGGCCTTTACCACTGCCATATATTCTGACACTGTGGTTGACAAAGCCATTGACTTATGCAGTCTTGGTTGCCACAACACTACTCCCCCTGCATAGGTCATCACATAACTACATGTGGACTGACTTGTGTCTATATCCCATGACATGTCTGAATCGGTAAATCCTTTGATCATAGATTTTTCGACTCTGAACCTAAGGCATACCCTTGAGGTGCCTTTTAAGTACCTGAGTATCCATTTGACATCGGCCCAATGTTCTCGTCTTGGATTACACATATATCGGCTTACTGCTCCTACAACAAATGTTATGTCTGGTCTCGTACAAACCATAACATACATCAAACTGCCGATGGCCAAGGCATACGATACTTCTCTCATCTCAACCTTGTCCTTCTCCCCTTTTGGGCATTAATTAGCATTCAACCCGTAGTTTGTCAGCAACGCAAAGCCGATTGGTTTTGCTTCCGACATGTTGAATCTTTCTAAGATCGTTGTCACATACTTCTCTTGTGACAACAACAACATTTTTTTGTTGTATCTCGAACTATGTGCATCCCTAAGATACGCTTGGCTGGTCCAAGATCTTTCATGGCAAACGACTTCCCTAGTGCTTTCTTCAAGGTCACGATCCTCTTTGTGTCTTGTCCGACTATCAATATGTCATCCACATATAATAATAGAATCAAGAAGTCGCCTTCATAGTACCCCTTGATGAACACACAATGATTAGCCTGTGTTTTATAAAACTTATGTTCCAGCATGAAGGAATCAACTTCTTGTACCATTGGTGTGGAGCTTGTTTCAAACCATACAAGCTTTTCTTCAGTTGACACACCAAGTTCTCTCAACCTTCAAGCTGCTACATATAGATCTCTTCATCTAGCTCTCCATGCAGGAATGTTGTTTTGACATCCAACTGTTCGATCTCCAAATCCATACTAACAACTATGCGTAGAACAGTTCGGATGGATGACATCTTCACAACTAGAGCAAATATCTCGTCAAAGTCGACACCCTTCTTTTGTTGAAAACCCTTCACCACGATGCGGGCTTTATATTTGGGTGCATTATCGACTTCTCCAGTTTTTACCTTGTAGACCCATTTATTCTTGAGTGCTCTCTTACCTTTTGGTAGCTCCACCAAATCGTAAGTATATTTTTTGTGCAAGGAGTCCATCTCGTCTTGCATTGCACTCAACCATTTCTCCTTGTGCTCATCAGTCGTGGCCTCATCATAACAATTAGGCTCACCTCCATCAGTCAAGAGGATATATTTATTGGCATATGTAGTCAGTGCTCTCCTTTCTCTTAGAGGGTATCTCCTTCCACCCGTTGTCAGCTCCGGTTCGGATTTTCCCGCCGACTCTTTAGTCGGCTTGGGTTCATACATGTCGATCGGTTGCTTAGGGTTAGCTGACTCTGACTCGTATTCTTTTATGGACTTCAATAGGTCTATCGACTCCGACTCATCTATATTTGTCGGTTGCTCTGAGTCGACCAACTCGAATTCTATTGTGCCGACTAGTTGTCTCCAAATAGCCGATTGTGTCTGTTTGAGTAGTCTTTAAGTCAGTGATGGTGGAAGTCGACTAGGAAGTCCATTCTGACTTCTCTTGTTTCCAGTCCTCGATTGTCTTGTCTTCCAAGAAGACTACATCTCGACTCCTCACTACTTTCTTTTCGACTATGTCCCACAACCTATACCCGAACTCATCCTCTGAGTACCCCAGGAATATGCATGGTTTCAACTTATTGTCGAGCTTCGACCTCTGATCCTTAGCCACATGCATATACACTAAGCATCCGAACACCCTCAAGTTTTGGTAGGAGACCTCTTTTCCTATCCACACCTCTGTGGGACATCACCCTTCAATGACACTAAGGGAGACATGTTGATCAGATAAACAGTTGTATACATCGCCTCAGCCTGGTACGATTTCAGCAGCTTAGCATGCGACAACATGCTCCTTACTCTCTTTGTTATCGTCGGATTCATCCTCTATGCAAGCCCGTTCAACTCACGGGTCTTCGGCACTGTGTATTCGATTTGAATACCTTGGGCCTTGCAGTACTCTTCGAACTGCCCTCTATATTCACCATTGTTGCCGGTTTGGACAACCTTCAACTTCCGACCCGACTCTCTTTCAACCCTTGCCTGGAATTCCTTAAAGAACAACAGTACTTGGTCCTTCAACTTTAGTACAAAAGCCCACAACTTTCGATTATAGTCATCTATGAATGTCACAATGTACTGCCCACCTTGATGCGATGGGGCATGTACGTATCACACATTTGTGTGTACTAGTTCTAATGCAGCTTCTCTTCTCCTTGGTGGTCTCGTGTGGAATGCAACTCTGTTCTATTTTCCGACTAAGCAGTCGACACACTCTCCAAGTGTACTCCTTTCACTTCTGAGAGAAGTTTCTGGTCAGCTAGGATGTGCATTCCCTTTTCACTCATGTGGCCTAGCCTCTTATGCCATAACTCACCACTCGAGTTGGCTGCCACATTTGCTTCCAACTTGCACAGTTGGGCATGCATCATATACAGAGTGCCCTGCTTCTGTGCTCAGGCCCCTATGAGGTTTCCCCAACAGAACTTCCATTTGCCATTTCGAAAACTACCACTATAGCCTTTGTCATCCATTCTTCCAGTTGATATCATATTCAACCTAATATCGGGCACATGTCCAACATCCTTTAGGATCAACCGACAACCAGTCGACGTTATCAGACATACATTTCAAATGCCAACTATCTTGCACTCACCATTATCTCCCATCTCTACATAGTCATGGTCCCCAGCTGTGTAAGTTGAGAAACACTCTCTCGACAGAGTTATATGGAAAGATACACCCGAGTCGATTACCTAGGTACACTCTTCACTTGCAAGATTTGTGCTTGTCTGCTCACAAATGAACAAGATCTCCTCTTCACTTGTAGTCACGGCTGATGTGCTCCTCCTCAGAAATTTTTCTGGGTTCAACATCCTTTGGTGCACCTTTGTCCTTCTTAAGGTGTCGACAATTCTTCTGGAAGTGTCCAAGCTTTCCACAATAGAAACATGTGAGCTTACCTCTGGACTTGGACCTGACTTGGGATTTGTCTCTCCTTTGTGGACTTCTCTATTTGTTCCTTCCTCTACCAGGATGTTGAGCCATATTTGATTCCGACTAGAATAGGACACCCTTGTCCTTCCTTCTTGTCTCCTCGTTCAGGATACTTGTCTTTACCACTTAAAGATAAGTTTTCTTCTTGACACGAGGTGCTAAGAGTCACCACCAGGTCCTCTCAGCTGTCTGACAAAGTACACATCAGTAGCAAGGCCTGCATAGCATCATCCAAGGGAAACTTGGTTGCCGCAAGTTGATTTACTAGCCCCATGAATGTGTTGATGTGTTCCACTATGCTTTCTCCGTTCCTGTACTGCAATCTGACTATCTTTCTCATCAAAGACATCTTGTTGAGGGCATTCTTCCTCTCGTACAACCCTGACTGTTTCTACCACATCTCGTGGGCATTTGTGTCGTTCGCCACATGCTGAAGGGCACTAACATACACGCATTGTCTGATGGTGGCCATCACCTTCTGGTTGAGGAGTTTCCATTCAGACTCTAATACCCCCGTGGGTATTTTTTCTCTATCGATGGGCTCATACAGATCTTTGATGATGAGAAGATCCTCCATTTTGATCTTCCAGTCTGCATAGTTTTGTGAGTTCAGGGCCATCTATCATGATAACACTCACATCATGCATCGAAAGGATCATGACACTCACATTATGACTCGAAAGGATTTGAACCCACGACCTTGTTGTACACATGTCAAATCCTTAACCATTGTATTAATATTCTTTTATGTATAGTTTTTAGAATATGAAATCTAATATCATAGGAATATTCTATATTACTCTACATTCTAGAATGACCTAGAATATTCTAGAGTGTTTTATACCACTAGAACCTTCTAGAATACTCTAGAGATCTTCTAGATTACTCTACATTCTAGGATAACCTAGAATATTCTAGAGTGTTTTCTATTACTTATAAATAGGGATCTACCACCCATCCCAAGCCTAAATTGGTTCAATGTCATTTTGTAGCCTACGCTTTGTAATCCATTTTACTCTTCAATATAATAATTCTCTTTCAATTATCTCTCTATCTCTCTTTGTCTCTCTTTGTCTCTCTTAGTCTTGACAGTTTGAACCAATTTTTTCCTTTCATCTCTTCATCTTCCACAAACCCTAACAAGTTCTCTTCTTCCTTCTCCTCTCCCCTCGTAAGCTATGGAGTCCATGAGCAAACAAGAATACATGCGTGTTCTTTCTGAGCTCGACATGCTCACGAATAAATTTGTGGCATTAGAGCATGAGAATCAAAGGCTACTTGGAGATCTACAACACGTGAGCGCCGAAAAAGCTCAACAATATGAAGAGTTATCACAGCGGGTTCATCAACTCGAGGCGACTATATTGTCATTACGAGAGCAAGTGTCGAGGGCTCAGAACTCCCCTAGAGAGCCAAAGATTAGTCTCCCCGCCAAGTTTGATGGTATGAGGTCTTTATTTCGAGGCTTTTTGAATCAAGTTCGTCTAGTTATTCAGCTACATCCCAATCGGTATCCAACTGATGTTGCTCGTGTGGGATTAGTGGGAACTTTGCTATGGGTACGACGTTAGCATGGTTCGCACCACTTCACGAGAAGAAATCACCATTGCTGGAGGATTTCGAGGCATTTGTTAAAGAGTTTCAAGCTAGTTTCGGAGACACCAACATCACTAGGACAACAATAAACAAGATTCGAAGGCTCCGACAAGGAGATCGTTCCGCGTCGGCTTATGCAGCCGATTTTTGTCTCTTGGCATGCGATATCCCTTGGGATGAGGCGGCCCTAATGGATCAATTCCGTCAAGGTTTGAGAAATGATGTCAAAGATCTTCTTCTTACTTTCCTTGAAGATCCGAAGTCGCTTACAGAAGCCATTAGTCGAGCCGTGCGATGTGATAATTGCCTATTTGAGCGACGTTCTGAGCGCCAACAAATGTTATGCTGCCAACCTGAGCAGACTTACGCTTCCGTAATCGCAACGCCTCCACAAGTTTCTAGACCCATTACAAGGGATGGCCCAACTCCGATGGAAATAGAGTCAACACAACGTTGTGGGCCATTATCAGATGCTAAGAAGCAACAACGTCAAGCGCATCACCTCTGCTTGTATTGTGGTGGTCCAAGACATATAGCTATAAATTGTCCACATAAACCTAGGCGTCAAGTATACCAAGTAAGTGCCCATGAAAACCCTACATCGAGTTCTATTGTTACTTCTAATAACATAAATAAGCCTCATGGTCCATGCCATGAGAATAGATTCAATGTCTTGAGTCAATTAGAAGATGTTTTAAACGATTAAGTCTGGCCAAAAGAGGAGCCATTTGGCTGGACCATCCTAGCTATGTAGAGTTAGTTCGTAGTCGTGGTTCCATTTCATCAAATCAGGTGAGTCGAGTTTTTTAAACACAAGTCGAGCTTACCACATCTACATGACATCGAGTCCTAGCCTCTGCCCCTCCTAGATCTTGGAGCCAACTCTTGTTTCATGGATCATGAATTTGCCTTGTCACAAAACATCCTCTTGAATAAGCTTCCCAGCCCAGTAGCCGTAGGAGTCATTGATGGACGTCCCATAGCATCAGGAGATATAGTCGAGGAGTCCGAGCCAATTAGGATAGTTCTTGGCTATTTGGCAAGCATAATCTCTTTCAACATTATTCATAGTCCGGAACACCCAATAGTTCTAGGTCTCCCTTGGTTTGAATTCCATAACCCGAAGATTGATTGGATGAAAAGAACAATTGAGGAGACCCGGGAAAAAAGCACAAACCCCGCATCCCTCTCTCCTACATGTGATAATAGATCCCCGAAGTTATCGACCATCTCTTTACGACAGTTGCGGGAGGAAGGGGGGAACGAGGCCATGTTCGTCTTCGCAATAATAGCAACTCCATCATCCACTTCACGTGAAGCAGACCTTAAACTACCAGAGAAATACAAGGAGTTTTCAGATGTCTTTGATAAGGTGAAGGCCAATACATTTCCGGAGCATTGGCTATACGACTGCCCTATTGACTTACAACCAGGGAAAGAACCTCCATGGGACCCAATTTATAATCTCTCCCCTATAGAGCTAGAGACTTTGCGGGAATATATTGATGAGAATCTGGCAAACAAATTCATTCGGCATTCTAGATCCCCTACTGGTGCACCTATCTTCTTCGTTAAGAAGAAGAATGGGACTCTTCGGTTGGTTGTGGATTATCGAGGGCTAAACAAAGTGACTATCCGGAATAGATATGCTCTACCATTAATCCCAAATCTTTTGGAAAATCCCAATGGTGCAAAATATTTCACGAAGTTGGACCTTCACGGAGCATATAATCTAGTTTGGATTCGCTCGGGGGATGAATGGAAGACAGCTTTCCGCACTCGCTATGGACATTTTGAGTATACAGTGATGCCATTCGGTCTCACGAATGCACCTGCTGTTTTCCAACATATGGCGAATGATATTTTTCGAGATTTTCTTGATATCTTCACTATAGTTTACATAGATGATATTTTAATCTACTCAAAGACCCAAGAGGAGCATGAGGTACTGGGTCAACTCCGAGAATATGGTCTCTACGCAAAATTAGAAAAGTGTAGTTTCGGCCAGAATCAAGTGGAATTTTTGGGGTATGTTGTATCATCAGATGGTATTGGTCTGGACCCCATGAAGGTACAAGCAATTTTAGAGTGGCAAACGCCCCTTTCAGTGTGTGATGTGCAATGTTTTCTCAGGTTTGCAAATTTTTATCGAAAATTTATTAAAGATTATTCCAAGGTTGTGCTTCCGCTTACTCAGCTCACACATAAAGATCAACCATTTATATGGAGTTCAGACGTAGCCGCGGCATTCGAAAGCTTAAAACGAGCATTTACAACGACACCTATCTTAGCACATGTCGACCCAACAAAACGCTTCATCCTCGAAGCCGATGCATCTGATTTTGCACTAGGGAGTGTCCTCTCGCAGACTAGAGATGATGGACAGCTACACCTTGTCGCCTTTCATTCACAAAAGTTTGAAGCTGCAGAGATCAACTACGAGATCCATGACAAAGAGCTTCTTGCAATCGTGGATTCGTTTCAACAATGGTGACATTTTCTAGAAGGTTCTTCTCAGCAGATCATTGTCTACAATGATCATAAGAACCTGACTTATTTCCAAAATGCTCGAGTCTTGAGTCGGCGACAAGCCCGGTGGGCACAATTTTTGACGCACTTCGACTTTATCATCATATATCACCCTGGGATGCAGCAAGGCAAAGCAGATGCTCTTTCTCGGCGCTCTTATATGGAACTTCGTCCAGGGGAACCTGCATTTGAGCATAAAAAACAAATCCTTTTGGGTCCTAATCGATTACGATTAATGGTAGTTGACGCCATAACAACTCTTGAAAATTCGACTCTTCTTGATTCCATTCGAGATCATATGGCCCCTGATGATTTTACCAAGGATGTTTTGGATCATATCGTCCCGGATCGTGCTTCTTGCTCACAGTCGAAAAATCCTCGTAATGACTATTGTTAGTTCTATTGGCATGGTGGTTTTCTATTTCAACAAAATCTATTGTATGTTCCTGATGGTCCCCCATGGCAACAAGTTTTACAACATTGCCATGACTCACCAATGGCTGGTCATTTTGGAGTTCGCAAGACTCTAGAATTAATTTCTCGACGCTATTGGTGGCCTCGCCTTTGTCATTTTGTTGAGGAGTATGTTCGGAGCTGTGATATATGTTGTCGATCAAAGAGTCCTCGTCACCGATCCTATGGCTTACTACAACCACTTCCCATTCCGGAAACTCCTTGGAAGTCTATATCCTTGGACTTCATTATTGATCTCCTAGTTTCAAAAGGTTTTGATGCAATTCTCACAGTGGTTGATCGATTTACCAAAATGGCACATTTCTTGCCATGTACAAAGTCGATTACTAGTCAAGAGGCGGTTGATCTCATTATGCGGGAGGTATTTAAGCATCATGGTTAGCCGGATGATATTATTAGTGATCGTGGTCCACAATTCATCTCAAAGTTTTGGAAGCACGTGTTCAAACTTCTCCACATTTCCGTTAAGCTTTCTTTGGGCTATCATGTTGAAACAAATGGCCAAATTGAGCGTACCAACTAGACATTGGAACAATATCTTTGTTGTTTCATCAACTATCAACAAGATGATTGGGTTGATTTTTTGCACTTGGCGGAATTCGCTTACAACAACTCAACCCATTCTTCTACAGGATATTCCCCATTTTTTGTAAATATGGGTTGTCATCCTCAATGGACGATGAATGCACATCTAGATGTTCCTACCAACCCTGCTGCCGAGGATCATCTTAGTCGCCTCCAAGAAATTCAAGCTAACATTCTCCACAATTTGCACGATGCTCAATTTACACACAAGAGTCTTGCCAATCATCATCGTCTAGACTCCTCAAAAAAGTTCCGCATTGGGGATCATGTATGGCTTCTCCAACACAACATCAAGACCACTCAACCTTGCAGTAAATTGGATTACCAACGTTTTGGCCCTTACATGATCACTGGTAGGATAAGTGATGTTGCATTTCATCTTGACCTCCCTCCGCACATGCATCTTCATCCGGTGTTTCATGTATCCCTTTTGGAACCTTATACTACAAGTTCAATTCCGGGCCGTCTTACGCCACCCCCACCACTTGTCGAGTTCTTGGACGGGCCTGAATTTAAAGTTGTTGCCATTCTCAATTCTAAAATTGTGCACAACAAGTTGTATTACTTAGTTGATTGGCTAGGCTATACCCCCAATGATCGAACTTGGGAACCTGCCGCAAATCTTTCCAATGACGCAGAACTCGTCAATGCATTTCATCGCCAATATCCTTGTAAACCATGTCCTAATACAAACCCTATGACCCGTAAGACGTGTCGTCGAAAAGGGGGATAGTGTCATCATAACACTCACATCATGCATCAAAAGGATCATGACACTCACATTATGACTCAAAAGGATTTGAACCCACAACCTTGTTGTACACATGTCAAATCCTTAACCATTGTATTAATATTCTTTTATGTATAGTTTTTAGAATAAGAAATCTAATATCATAGGAATATTACTCTACATTCTAGAATGACCTAGAATATTCTAGAGTGTTCAATACCACTAGAACCTTCTAGAATACTCTAGAGATCTTTTAGATTACTCTACATTCTAGGATAACCTAGAATATTCTAGAGTGTTCTCTATTACTTATAAATAGGGATCTACCACCCATCCCAAACCTAAATTGGTTCAACGCCATTTTGTAGCCTACTCTTTGTAATCCATTTTACTCTTCAATATAATAATTCTCTTTCAATTATCTCTCTATCTCTCTATCTCTCTTTCTCTCTTTCTCTCTCTTTCTCTCTCTCAGTCTTGACACCATCATTCATGGAAAACCACTCACACCTCCTTCAATCTTTCACAATGTCGGTCTGATACCAGTTTGATGGGATCGAATCGTAGATCTGTGAGGACTATATGCAAAAATGTACAGACAGAACACAAAAACAACAAATACACAAGATACACAAAGTTTTACGTGGAAACCCTGAACGGGGAAAACCACGGGAACAGAGATCCACTATACAAACAGAGAATGCAAAAGGAGACAAGAATACAACACTCCTACACAGAGTGTATCAGCCACGCAGTGCTCTTGGTGTCTAACCTCACTCAGCTATGGCACCGCTCACACTTCTTGCGTCTCTCTTCTCTGCACGCAACTACAGAAACTCTATTTTTTCTGTTCTATGATCTAACCATAATGTTTTCCCTAAGTGTATTTATACTTATACATTGTATGGGCTATTTATAAATGTAGTCCCGACTACTACTATTACTGTTATTATTATAGTTATAACTATATCTATTAATCAGTCGACTCTTGTGTTGACTGTCCAATCGGCCTTGTCGTCGACCATTCGGTCGGCTCGACTAGTCGATCTTATCCTCGACTTGGATCATCTACTGTCAACTCTCAAGTCAGTCGACTCTCCATGTCTTTGACTATCGGCTCTTAGCCCGACCAGTCGGCTACTCGTCATTGACTGTTGGCTCTTACTCAGTTGAACAATCGGCTCCTCCCACATGAGGGACATATTCCTAACACATACTCCATATTTTTAGTAAGTGTTCATAACCTCGTGCCATACATCCGTGTATATCTACTATGAGAGTGAGATCAGCAATGATTTTTTTATCTATGTTTTTCATCAACATTTGTAGCATAAACATTTGGTATTGACGTTGAAATGGATAACCATCCAATGCTTAGCAATGATACTACTAGCATTGCACCTTTTTTTATATGCAACAACCATTATGTTGCACAATTGGTCGATTGAAATTAACATACTTGAAATTAAAATTTTAATAAGAGGCAATTTTATGGCATTCCCAAGACCATTGTTCGTGATAGAATTTTTGAAGAAAACAGCAAAATTCTCTTAACTTTCTTGAAATGGCCCTCACTTAGGGGTAGTATCATAGGTTTTAAAAATCAAGGGTGGAAAATATGAAGGTATTTTCCCCAAAAGTTCACGTAATCATATTCATTACAATATGGAGGATCCAAATTTAATCACAAAATTACTTTAGACTTTACTCTTCTTGAGAGGTAACAAAAAGGGGTTGCAATATCAAAATAGAGTTCCACACACTGGATGTCTGCATGAATGAAATTAACCGATGCATTACAACATTGAATATAATCAGTAACAAGTCTTCATCCCATCACATGTCACAAGAGTCAACTCGATACAATCATAGAAGGTCAATGAAATGAAAAATGTATTCACTAATTAATTGCAGATAGCTTTTAATTTTTCCCTTATTACTTACTCTATTGGAAAACAAATAAATGACACAATTTTGAGTTGCATACTTTCCCAACAAAAGAAACACTAATTTACAAGAAACCAGTTCTGGGTTTTCAGATGTTCTATTTACCTCCAAATTCGTGTATAGACAATGCTATTATATCCTATTTTACAAATAACTAAGTTTTACAAGAACACAACCCATCTTGGAATCGATGTATGCAATATGCATCTTTCACTAGAATATTCCGTACTTCAATCTTTGATATGAACTTCGCAGCTTCATGGCAAGGATCACACATCCGAAGATTCTTTGATACTCGTAATGTTGCAGATGGAGCAGTACTAATGAGACCAAATGCTATAGCCAATCTTTCAGAATGCCCACATAAGATCTTTTCTTTGTCATCTTCATTATTTTCCAAACTTAATCCAAGACGTGGCTTGATGCTTTCATTGTTCCTCATTTGAGTTTTCAGGCTTTCTAACTTGGCATAGATTTCAGCACTTTTTTCATGTGTGGTATCCCCGACAACAAACTCGTGTATCTGGTCATCAATCTCAATGAATGATCTCGCCGGCTTTTTCCATGCATTTGCTGCTTTTCGCAACTCATCAAGTTCCTTTGCCTCTTCCCATCGACCACTGTGAATATAGATATCGTGGAAGAGAACATAGCTCACAGCATTCGACCGATCCAACACAACCATGTTGTTGAAACACCTTTTACCAACCTCCAAGTCTAAGTATACTCTACTTGAATACAGTAACTGTGTCCATCCCACTATGTTCCTTGGAAATGGAGTGGTTTCCAAAAGATCTTCGGCCTCAGGCAGCAATCCTACATGGCTAAAAAGATTTAGCATTGCATTGTAATGCTCAACTTTTGGTTGTATACTCCAACTCTCGATCATGGACTTAAAATGCTGACATCCTTTGTCCACCAATCCACCATGAGCACAAGCTGAAAGAAGGCAAATAAACATAACTTCATCTGGTTGAAGACCAGAATTTTGCCTCATTTTCTCAAAGCAATTCAACGCCCCCAAGTAATCACCATGTTGTGCATGTCCTGATATTAAAGAAGTCCAGCTCACACTATCTTGCATGGGCAAACCATCAAAAACCACATGAGCTTCTTCCAGACTCCCACAACTTGCATACATGTCAACAAGTGTGTTGCCAAGAGAAACATCTGACTCAAGTCCTAAGGTAATGATCTGAGTGTGCATAAACCGGCCTTGTTGTAGAGCTGTGATATATGAACATGCTTTTACGGTATAAAGGAATGTTACTAGATCAGGATTCAGACCTTCGGTTTTCATGCATTGGTATAGCTCAAGAACCTTCTTGAAATGCTCACCCTCAGCATACCCACCCATCAATGAGTTCCATGTCACGATACTTCGTTCAGGTAGGCTATTAAATAGTCTATTAGCATCTTCAAGAAATTCTGATTTGGCATGCAAATCAATAAGAGCACTGCTAACACAAAGATCAGATAATAACCCATCTCCTACAATTTGAGAATGGATCCAAAAGGCTTGTTCAACGTCCCCACCATTGGTTCGACAAGCTTTCAAGAGACTTATGTACGTAACCGAATCTGGCTGAATGACACCTTCGGCTTGCATCTGTTGACATAAATTTATAGCATCAACACAAAATCCATGCTGTGCATAACTAGCAATGAGTGAATTCCACATTATGACTCCTCTATGAGGAATTCTATTAAATAGTCTGGATGCATCAGGTGAGCAATCACAATGAGAGTACATACCTATTAATATAGCCCCCACAAATGGATCATCAAATTCTAGACCCAAATGAATGCTGGATGCATGAATCTCTCTACCTCGACTTAGGTTTAAGTTACTAGAACATAATTTGAGTAGGGATGCCAAAGTGACAGAGTTTGGCTCTATACCCTCATTTTGCATCCTCTCAAAAAGTATGTTTGCTTCATTATAATATCCAGGTTGAGAAGAATACCCTGCAATCAATGTTGTCCATGTAACAACATTTTTGAAAGGCATTCTATGAAATATGACCATAGCATCGTCCATACTAGCACATTTCACATATATATCGATGAGAGCATTTCCAACACATGTATCCAACTCAAAACCACATACAACAGTATCGGTATGGATCATTCTTCCCTTCTGTAATGCTCTTAGACAAGAGGAACATGCTTTTAAAACACTCATGAATGTAACTTGATTAGGTTTAACGGCCTGGTGTCTCATCTCGTCAAAGATTTTGAGAGCAACTTCACCCTGACCATTTTCAGCATAACCTGAAATCAATGTGCTCCACGATATCACATTCGGGATTGGTAACTTTTCAAACAAAATGCAAGCTCCCTCCATATCCCCACAAGATGTATACATATGCATAAGACTATGGCCAACAAGTTCATCAAGCTCAAGTCCATTCTTGATAACATCAGCATGGATCTGTATACCATATGGAAGGGCCTCAAAACTTTGACATGCTTTTAAAACACACACAAAGGATGCCTGATCTAGCTCAATACCCAGACCTTGCATTTGCTTGAAAAGACAAAGTGATTCTTGAAAGCACCCATTTTGGGCATACCCTTCTATTAAAGTATTGTATGTTACAACATCACAGGTCAAAGACCTACAAAACACATTGTGTGCATCTTGTATTGTGCCACATTTTGCATACATGTGAATAAGTGCATTCCCCACAAAAAGCCCAAATTCATGTCCACATTCAATCAAAAAAGCATGGATTCGCCGACCTTTCAGCAAATTGCTTGCACTAGAACACGCTTTCAAAACACAAAGGAAAGTGACCCGAGTCGGCTTTACTCCGTCCTTCTGCATCTGATCAAAAAGCTTGAGACCTTCCTCAAAATTCCCACAGTTTGTGAAACCTCCAATTATAGCATTCCATGCTTCGGTTGGCTTAATTCCAATCATTGTGAATGCACAATAGGCATCCAGAATGCTCCCACATCTAACATACATGTGAACAAGGGAGCAACCCACATATGGATCAGATTCTAGACCCTTCTCAACAATATAGCTATGAGCCCATCCTCCTCGATCTATGACATCATCAGCGCTCAAACACGTCCCTAACACTGAAACCAAATCCTTTGATTCACTCTCATTGAATTCCATATGGACATGTTCATGCTCTACAGTACAATTGTGAACTCTATCCACAGCCTCTTCTGGGCTTGCACATGTATTTATCCTTGAAATCAAAAAATTTCTATTTGATTTTGATTCACTCATATTGAGTTCAAGAAGAGGCTCTTGGTTATATAAAACCACATCTGGTTCTTTACATGGAACCATATAATGTGAGAAATGTAAGCCCGCCTTATTCCTCTGTTTTGACCTAAACAAAATAGAGCACTTAACAAACAATGAGATAGAAATGGAAACATTTTAAGAGGAACTTCAAAGTGATGGGTTGTTGAGATAAAAAAATTACCCGATGTGCTTTGAGATGGAAGGAGACAGAATATCCACTTTCTCATCTCCTCTGTTGTGTAAATAATATGAAGCTCCATCTCTGACAGAAGATAGGTCTACATTTAGGCCCCAGCTATACACAAGCATTTCTTTCTGTGAAACGTATCGTTCAGTTGTACAATAAGTTAGCAAAATCTCTGAAAAAGAAGAGGAGAAATCCAGAGAATCTCAAATCCTTATGAGGGAATTACAGTGATATGGGAAAAGTTATCAACGTATATTGCTTCACACTTTTTCAGATCTTTCTCGATATGATTTGATCCGTATGTGATCTTAAATCGGTAAGAATGAAAGATCCTTAAGGATTTAATAAATCACATATGGATCAAATTCTAGACCTTTTTCAACAATATAGTTCTGACTCGTGAACCTTGACTATCCTCAAATGCGCGTTTACCCTTGAAATCAAAGACTTTGTATTTGATTTTGATTCACTCTTAGTGAGCTCAACAAGAGATTCTTGATGATGTAGTGCCACATATGGTTCCATTCATGGAACCAGATAGTGAGAGCAACATAAGCCCACCTCATTCCTCAGTTTTGACCTAAAAATGCAGACCACTTACAAACAATGGAAATAGAAAAGGAAGCATTTTAAGAGAAAATTCAAGATGAGAGATTGTTCAGATAAAAATACCTTATGTGCTTTGGGAAGGAAAGAAAAAGAATAGACACTTTCCCATCTCCTCTGCTATGTAAACAGCAAGAAGCGCCATCAATGAGAGAATATAGTCTATATTTGAGCTGAAGCTAAACACTAGTGTCTCTATATGTGTGAGGTATCATTTAGTTGTATGTTTAGAGAAATCTTTGTTATTGAAGAAGATAGCGAAAAGAAAGTTTACTACGTCTTTTAATTAAGGGCTGAAATGCCTTTAAGGATCGAAACATCTTAAAATGTTATATCAGTTTTGAGAACAAACCAAAATAAATATAATTAAACACAGGGTACTAAAGAATCTAATTACATATGCACTTAAGATTCTGGTGTTAGATAACCTGAAACTTCAGCCTTCAAAAAATCTCCAACATGGGCCACTCCATATGGTGAGAACTCTTAGCATGGAAAGCACCTTCAGAATCAGGTGATAATGATCTTTATTTGATGATGACAAGGGTGATAAGGCCGTGATCCAGATGGCCATGGTCCATGTGCATTACACATTGTTATTGCATGATCTGTTGTAACCCATTTGGAGGATCCTAATCAAGACCCCACTTGTGTGGCACCTTGACTGAGTAGTAGCATGAGGAGAGATTGAGCTAAAGAAAGTCATTATGGTTCGATATTGACGATTTGTTGTGGTTTTATTGTTTTCATCCAACAAGTTTCCTCTATGTCTCTTCAGTTCTAGCAAGAAAAGTCCCAAGCACCATTGATTTTCGTATTCCATTACCTTGTGTAGTGGACCAAAGCCTCATTCAAAGAGGCAATAGTATCTTCCTCTTACTTCATAAAAGTAGCACAATGGTAATTCCATCCTCCAATGGCACAATTGGCAGCTCCATTCTTCCAATTATTTAAGTGCATATCAGCTCATCTCAATTTATAATTGATGGGGTCCTAAGCTACCCTATCACACTGTGGAGCACATGAAAAAACCTGATGATAAATACATCCTGTGACATGTGTAAAAAACGAGTGCCTTATAGTGTGTCATCCTCTTCCCAAGATATCTTGTGGGGTTGATCCATGTTCTTTCATTATCCAACTTAATGATATCATATTGAATAGCTCTATTCTTTTCCACTTTGGTCATGTTCAAGTATGGATAATCCAAGCTATATTAGAACGGGGATATTTTGTTTATACTTTTGCCATGGGACTAGAGAATTATTCTTGCATTTCAGCATACCAACAATGACTATACTCATGGTCAGCAACCTGTCTTGATGACATTAGTGTTACTCTTGCATAGTTGTTCTTAGGGAACTCCTAAATTAGTTGAATCCCAATCATTGATTGGAATAATTCCTCTGCTGCTATTGGATCTGCTCCCATCTCCGCCCAGATTATACCGTAGGGCACCAATGCTTTGTTCTTTATTAGCTGGGCAACCATTGAGATTAGAGGTCTCTCCAAATAAATTTAGTTTCATGGTTCTTAAAACTATATACATGCACATTGTGTGTAACAAACCTTTGGGTTCAGGACTGGTTGCAGCAAGTACCATAGGGACTGATTGCAGCAGATACCGGACTAGTGCTTCAGGACCGATCTAGGCGGTCGCACAAACAACCATTACTTTCATTGTTTAGTTGTCGAACTCTTCTTGTTCTAGCATTTGTTTTTTACGTGAGATAGGATCGAGAGTCCGCTTGCGCCTAGTGAGAGGGCTCATGCGGGCTCCACGTGAATGAACCGTTTCATCGGCTTGACGAGGGCAAAGTACAGGAAAGGCAGATGGTCATTCCTATGTCCCATCCCCCTCTCGTAACTCGTGCAGGCTACACAAGTGATACATTATGAGAGGGTGCCAGATGGGAGAATGGGCAGGACCCATGTCGGATGTAAGCCGCAATTGTTGATCTTGCTTCTTTCAAGGGCACCAAGGGTTGCATATCCACGAGAAACCCAGGCATAGGCAGCCTCTGACAAGAAGAACTGGCGCCCTATGAAAATCATTCCTATATATGTGTAGGATCATGTGTATGCTACCATTTCCCCTCCAAAAAAAGTATTCCTGCTCTCATCTCATTGCCCATGGTTGGGTAATGTTGAACACTATCACTTCATTTTTATCAAGGTTGGCAGGAAAATATTCAAAATGACTTTAAAGCAATTTAGATGTCTTCCCGGTCCCTCCAAATAGTTGGAGTTCAACTCGATGTCATCATCATCATATACCGATGTCAGTATGGCTATTCATGCTACCATTGCTTCTGAGAACTACGAATAGTCCATACTCAATTCTCTCAAAAGAACATATTGGAGGCCAATGAATTTGTCAGGCTATACCAACCCTTGCAGAAATTAAAGGGAGAAACAGACATGCGATTCATTCAAAATTCTTTCAACATATTACATGTAAATAGTTGCAATGGTTATTAAAGTATGCTCTATTTATGCCCATTATGTATGTTTCATTTTATTAAAGAATGTTTATAAAAATAATCATGGAGGAAATGTGATGTTCCAACGACGAAACCCGGGGAGAAGTTTGAAGCACAACCAGATGAATCGACTTCAGACGGCATGTCTACATTAGAAACAGAGGTAGACTCACCAGAGAGAAAGGGGAAGGAAAAACAAGAAAACCAACCTAAGGCCTCAGAGACTCTGGTGAAGCGAGCCTAGAATTCTAAGTACAACAGGAGCCAAATAGAGGCCATAGAACCATCAATTACAATGGGATGGGCTCGGGCCATGGGTCCAGGATTGATTGGAGGAGGTCGAGGACTTTGTCTGCCTACTCTCGCAAACATTAAAAAGGAAGAGCAGAACCGCCAGTCTAGGGAGGAATTTGAAGCACCAATGGAGGAGGAAGATTAACGACAGCTGGGGAGGAGATGAATAAATCATGCATTACAATGACTATGTTACAGATTACTGCCAAAAGGAGGTCAATGAGGAAACAGAAGACAGGAAAGGAAATCTTGGAGAATCCATTATAATCTATATTCGGAAAACGGGGGGGGGGGGGGGAGAATACCTGAGATTTCGATCTCCTGAGCTCTAATTGCAGAGGGGATTGAGTGGTGAGGAGAGGATCGCTGCTGAGGACGGGGGCGAAACCTCCTCCACCAAAGGAAGCCATGACAGCAGATTCGAACCCGGGCGCATCAGAAGAAGAAGAAGAAGAAGAAGAAGAAGTAGAAGAAGTGCCTCAACTAATCAACTACAATATGTATTCATAACATACATACATCAGCAACGGTTCGGTTTCGGCTTAACCGGTTTGTCCTTGTCCCAACCAAACCGGTTAACCTTAACCGTTTTGAGAGTTTTCAAACTTGAACCAAACCAGTTAAGGCTTAAACGGTTGGTACAAACCGATTACTCAACCGGCTTGGCCCTAAACTGTTCGAACCAAGCTCAAATTGGTTAAGGAGGCTCAAGCTTGAACCGAACCGCCAAACCATTTATTAACGATTTAACGATTTGGTTTAGGCTTGAATCGAGCCGTTGCTGATTCCTAATATTATTACATACGTAACATTGCACACATCATACAATATATGTACATATATAACATTACACAAATACATACCATACCAACATACATATGGTCATTGGTCATAGAAGCCACATATTATCCCGTCACATGAGCTCCATCCAACATTCTGATGTCTCATCGTTTCAAATATATATACATATAAATAGTGAGATGATGGAACACGTGACTTACTTGTACCCTCACCGACGAAAGAACTTTACCCAATCTAAACTTATGCACACTCAACCGTAGAATATATATGTTCAAATCCTCTTGCTCTTATAGCTACGTTACTTGTCTACCAAAACATCGAACAAAGACGCGACCTCTTTTAGCCTACTTGTTTAACTATCATCTTTGCCTTGAAGTATACTTGGTGCCCAATATGCGATGTATTATAATGTATCTTGAATAGAAGAATTATGATGTAAATTGCTTTTATCTATCTATGAATTGTGAATAGAACTAATGAACAATTCAATGAAGATGTTGGGTAGTTTTGTTAGCTTGCAAGCAATGTTTACAAGTTCAACTCTCTCTCTCTCTCTCTCTCAATATATATGTGTGTGTGTGTACATAACATTAATTGGATTGATTACTCCTTGGGTGTTTAGTAATCTAATAAATAGTGATTATCCATAGTTAGTTTTAATTAATTACTACTTCCAAGTTATTGATCATTAATTAATTATTGAGATGGGTAGAATTAGTGGATTGTTCCTTATTATTATTGTGGGCATTGGTATGCCTCAAATTGGATTAGTGAATGGGTGGGGTAAAGAAGGGCACTACATCACTTGCTCCATTGCTCAGGTAAATTCATGATTCGTTAATGTATATCCCTAGGTTTTCCACTTATTCTCAAAATTCTCCAATTTTTGGCCCTTTATTTTCAAAATTCTCAAAAATACTCTCGCCTCGTCTCTTTCTCAACAGATGTGACCGTGTGTGTGTGTGTGTGTGTGTGTGTGTGTGTGTGTGTGTGTGTGTGTGTGTGTGTGTGTTGATGGGGATGTATATAAAGGATGGATAGATAGAAAATGTATAAGCTTGTATAGAATACCTTGTTAGGGAATTGATAACCAAGCTAAACTTGTTAAGATACAGTCAAAGTTTATATGTTTTATGGCTTCTTAGAAAATTGAATGATTAAGTTAGAGTTGTTAAGATATGGTCTAAAAATGTTATGTTTGAGGCCCAATTAGAAACTTAATGATTAATTAGAGTGCCGATGTTGTCTACATTTATATGTTTTATACCTAGTAAGAAATTTTGCAATGTATTTTGTTAGAAAGTTGAAGATTAAGTTAGGGTGGTTAAGGTATGTCTAAAACTTGGTTGTGTATGGTAGTCTCTCCTAACGGACGAGGCAAACACTGCTATACGGGAAATTCTTCCAAGTTATGCAGATGGACAACTCGCTCCTCTCTGTGGATGGCCGGACACTATACGTCGAACAAAGGAATTTTGCTGGAGCGGTTGCCTTCATTTCATAAATACTCCAGACTTCCAATGTAACTACAACCATAAACGTAAGTGGCGCCCGTATCTTATCACAAAAGCTCATCGACTTATGATACCATGAGATAAGTATAAACATTAGTATTTGTTTTTCTAGTACAATCTTTTTTTAGCCTGTGTAGGTTAGATGGACAAACAAGCAAAACCTAACAATGGGCCACCAACTTATAATAAGGCTATGTCTAGAAATCTAAAAGTTTCGTATGTAATACCTCTATTCTTGTCAGAGTCATGTAAGAGGGAGGTATAAATTATCTTCAATAGAATGATTCTAGAAAAATAAATGATTCACCAATATATGTATACATCGTTGCACCTATGACAAACCTACATATGTATTATACATGCATATGTCAATACATATTGTTTCTTTGTAACAAATTGTATTACAATTGGGAAGCCCAATTCACAGTGGATGGATGGATGCAATATATGGACCTAGAGATGTCATATAGTCAATAAACTAAAGAAATATGATAAAAAAAACATAGAAATGCTTTATAATATAGCAGGCATGTAAACATTATCACAATGATATCTACCATAGAGAAGTTGGTTAAAGGACATCAAACATGGCTTATTGGGAAAAAAATCCATATGGTTACAAAGTCATATATAGGAAAACCAAGAATCCAAAAGTTATTGCCAAAACTATAATCAACATACCTTAATTGCAAGCAATGTTGTAGTTTATGCGAGCAAAACTGAGTATGTCTGGCCAATTCTATAATAAATGAAGCATGCTCTCATTATTGTGATATGGTTTATAGGTGGCATCTAGATCATATTCTGAGTTTGAAGAACTATTGCTATAGCTAATACTTCAAGCAAACTCCACCACTAGGCATGTTCCTTGATTGAAAATGCATGCCTTCAAATGATACATTTAATCTTCCACCAAGCCAATACAAAAATCTACGAGGATTATGTTAGGATACATCATAGATTTGAGTTCTTGATATGGATAAGACGACATAGTCTTGTTAATTTAGACGATGACACATACATAGGTATTGCTACAACATAACGTGGATTGTGACATTTCTAGGTAATGTTCAATTTTAGTGTACCTCCTTTCTAGCTTCTCTTGGTTGTACATGGTTTTTTGTTTAATGCCTCATGTTTTACAAGATGCCAATACTTTTAAGTGATACTCAAAACATTTATTTACTAATAGCAAATTGAGTGGTGCAAAAGAATGACATTCAATTACTTAACAACATTTATTTGTAATTACTTTGCACATGTTTACATGTGGACACTTGACATGACTGCATATACGATTGCATGTATTTTGCTTAGGTGATTGTCATGGAAGACATGGAGACCCCGAAATGTGTGTTGCAGGTGGCATTGCCAACTTCACATCTCAACTCGCTACATATGGAATGAAAGGACAATCTCAATGTACCATTTATCTTGCTAACCAACAATATTCAAATATACTAAGTTATAATATTTTTAAAGAAGTTTGATTAACATATAATGTTGTTTAGAACTACACGATTGGAGTAGTTCTTTGTTGAGTTCACTCACACTCTTTAAATGGAATGAACGTACAGATAACCTTACAGTGTCCCTCCTTTTTTTAGCACATCTTATCGGGGACATTCATCAGGTTTATTGATTCTTTGCCTATTTTTAAAATTAAATCACGTGTAGGGTTATTATCTAAACATATATCAATATTTCATTTAGCCTTTGCATGTGGGTTATACCGGAGATGAAGGAGGAAACACTATTGAAGTAAACTGGTATAAGAGAAAGGAAAATCTACACCATGTAAGTATACAATTTCAACACTGCATAAGTTTTCATTAGAATTTCCTTGAATTGTCTTCGAATGCAATACTAATTTTGTTTTGTTTACATTCTAAAACTATATTTTCTTTTCAAAGGTTTGGGATAGTTCAATTATCGACACATCAATCAATAGATATTTTAATAAGGACATTGATGTGATGGTGGACAATCTAGTGAAAAATATTACAGTAAGATTATAACATGGAAGTTGAAGTATGCATTGAGTTCTTTTTGTTCACTATATAAATTCATACATGTTACTAACATATAATTTGCCAGGATAATTGGGATTATGCATCCAAGTGGGAATATTGTCAATCTAGTGAGATTGCATGCCCAGATGCGTAAGATACCGTCTCATTACGTAATATCCATTTTTATGCTCATATTGGAGACGATGTTAAAATTCTACATAATTGTAATCTTAGGTATGCAAGGGAGAGTATAAAAGCAGCATGCCAATGGGCTTACAAGGATGTTTCGAATGGAGCAACTCTTGGAGGTGAGAATTACATGTATATTTGTAGTTAATGAATACTTACATGGGACCAACTATAAAATGTTGTTATGACTATGAGAAACTCTTTCCGAATATGATAATCTATGATTAAAAACAGTTAAGTGTTTTTTCATTGGTGATAATGTAGATGGTTACTTCTTGACACGCTTGCCTGTTGTCGAAGAACAACTTTCTAAAGGAGGAGTCAGACTTTCTAACATACTCAATCAAGCCTTGGGACAACGCAATCAATTGGATATTATTCCTAGTTGAAGAGTTTTACATCATTTGTTTATGGTATCAGTTGATCGTATTATAATTTGCAATGTATACCCACAAATTCCACCCTTAATCGTTAAAGCTTAGTGTGGGATACATGTTTCACGGTCAAAGTGATTATGGGCCACAACTTCGTTTATTAGTTGTATTTTTTAAATTTGATCTCTCTTATGTTGTTAGCCCTGTGTCAACCATTGCACATTTATTTTACCATATCAACTCGTACATGTAATGTTATCATGGTATTTTCTATTCCCTAAACTTGGCTAAGTGGTGGGCTTTCAAAACGTCTACCCATCTAGGATGTGTGTCTTTTGAAAACATGCTTTTAAGGCACATCTTACTAGGTGGAGGATTCCCTTGTTGAGATCGTGAATGGCATTTACCCTAAATTTGTCTACAAAGGAAGTGTCAATGGTCAACCATTCTTTGCCCACTAGCGAAGTGCTTACCACTTTGTATAACAACTCATTAACATCTATATTACACTTAATTTCATTACACAGTTTTGAAAACTTAATCAATAGACTTAACAAACTAGTAAACAAGAAAATACAAAAGGAGAATATAGCATGCTTCAATAAAGATAAAAGCTAAAGATGAAAGCCCTTTACGGCCAAGCACAATGTCCCAAGTGGTTGCCCCAACAAAGCAGACCCCATCTTGTTAGCATATGTATTGCCTTTCTTAACTCAAGATGAAAAGTACCTTGGCATGTCATTATCTACCGGATGGGATGGAATAACAACCTCTAGATAGAATAGTGTGTTCTATAACAAATTAGTGTCAATCACCTTTGTGTGTGTTGACAAATAGACTAATTTCCTCGATGAATGTTGGTCGTGTTGGTATAGTGATATTGTTCAAATGGTTGGCCACTCCTAGCCACATGCTATGGAGAATGGGAGGGCCACAAGGCCAACACATTAATTCGCTATGTTATGCTAGATGTTTGGATTTTCCACTTTCCAAAGTTTTTTGTGTCATTCTAGCAATGGTGGATCATTTTACTAGTATGACACATTTTCTTCCATTTTACCTATCAATATTAAAAAAAAGGCGATTTATTTGTTTACAGGAGAAGTATCGGAGTTCTAAATGACATTATCAATGATTGTGGGCCACAATTTATCTAGAAAGGGTTTAGGATTTAGTATTTATTATAAGCACTTTCTCAAACTCCTAAGTATTTAAGAAATCATCCGCAAAGTGAGGGGTATATCGATTGTACAAATAAGATATTAGAGCGATATCTTCATTCCTTCATTGACAACCATAGGGATGATAGGGTTGAATTGCGACATTTTGTGGAGTTTCCTTACAATAATTTAATACATTCATTCACTAGACAAACATACTCTATTTTTTGCAAACACATGTCATCATCCTCATTAGACGAATGCTTCGGTGTCGAGAAGGCTTGAATAATTTGATTCAACCCCAAGAGCTCCAAATTTACCTTTCACCATTTATGTGATACTCAAACCACATACAAATTTGTTGCTAATCTTCATCACGTTGATTCTTCTCCCAAAAAAAACTATATTTTGTGTTGGGTTCATGTGTGGCTAGTACAAGATAATATAAAAACCACTAGGCCATGCAATAAGTTAGATTATCAATTTCCATCCATTCATTATCAAAGAACATAATTACACCATCTTCCTAACTAACATTTCAAAGTGGGATCTCAAAAGAATTTGCCATATGAATGCATACCTAATTGCAACCAAGGAAGAGAACATGGTTTAGGGTTGTAGAGACTACTCTGAATGCAGACAATTGAGACAAAGCTCCTCTCCTCCTCAAACGCCAGGTATGTCTCGCCCATTAAGGTGTAGGGTAGGAGTAGGGTACACAAAATACATGAACATGTGGGCAAAGGATCCAACAGTGGGAGTTAAAGCATCAACGGTTGCAATTAAGGTAACAATGGCAAGGGTGCCCGTCGTGAGGTCGGTGGAATCAAGGTACACATTGCAAGGTAGGAACAAGGATAGGGAGAAGCATCAGGTGGCAAATGGGGGCGTAGGAAAGTAGATGAGAGGTTGAAAGAAACATGGCAACACATTATTGGTGGAGATAGGGGGATAAGTAAGGAATCAATCAATCTATCAGACAAGGTGGGTTGGATGGAAGAGGATGATAGGGCTCCTCTCAATAGCAAGGTGGCAATGGTCTTCACCATTGAATGCTTAGAGGATTCGAGAGTGTGGGGAGTGCCAGAGGTTTGGAATAAAGAGGTTGGGAAGCAAACGGTTGGGAGGGATAATTCCAGCCATGCATTATGGCAAGTGATGAGTGAGGGGAGGCAGGCGGATCGTCACAGGGGTTGGATGTTGTTGCGGAGTTGGACGCCATAGACGACATGTTGCAAGTAGAATTTTTTTTGCAGGAATGTGGTCAGACGCATAATGCATGCCCGAGAGGGGGTCATGATAAGGATATGGACAAGACAGAGAGCTCTGAGTTACTAGAGGTTTTTTTGTTTGAGGATGAAAGTAAAATTTTGAATGTGGAGATTGAAAGATTAAGGAAATGGTCGTTCATTTGTGAGCTACTTGGTGGTAGACCTAATTGATGTATGGTTCGTGACTTGCTACAAGTAGCTCTTATGGATCGGGTTCCGCAAATACTAAATGTGCACAATATGGGTAGAAATTTCTTCCATGTTGAAGTGGTAGAGGGGGGTGATGTATCGCAAATTGTGGATATGAAATTTGTAGAGCTCAAATATGGAAGAGCTCTTTTGTTGGAGTGGCATGCTAACTTCAATGCTAATAATGGAGGAAGACAAGAAAATTGGTAACCCTCGGGTGATTTCTATGATATTCCCAAATCTTCCTCGGCAGTTATACCCCTTGATACCGAAGATTGGGGATAAGATTGGCATAGTTTGTTCCTCAAAGGGAATGATGGTAGATAGAATCAGGGAATACCCTAAGATTAGAGTGCTTGTGCAAAGTTCCTCCAAACTCCCCCCTATAATCAGGGTTCATGATGTGGAAATGGGATTGATAGATGTGGCGGTGGAATACGAGGGCTTACCTTACCAATGTTTTTATTGTAAAAAGAAGGGCCACATTGCTAAGGAATGCCCTAGGAAGATCAATGGTAATGTGAGGGTGGGAAAGGACAAAGGGCAGGTTGCTAAGCACGAGAATATAGGGGTGAAATATCATAACACCCTTAATGGGGTAGAGAAGGAGAAGGCTAATACAGACGTTTGGACTCTAACACCGGGACATTTGAAACATGTAATATGTCGCATTTTGAGAACTGTTCATCAAAAAATGACACAAATTAGGGTGATTCACAAAAAGGGGTGCCGCATGCGTAAAGGAATTTTAAAAATGACCCAAAAATATATTGATTTTTAACATGTACGGAAATTTAGGTGTTCAAAAAAATGCCTAAATAATGGACATGCCAAACTTACAAATGAATGTCCAAAATGACTAACCCCAATATTTATAGAAATTCTGAATCCAAATCTTGATGTGCAATACAATATTTATAGTTAACGTATCAGGACAATCATTTTTCAAGTTTATGTCATCATCTTCATACCCATTAGATGAACTAGTACGAGTTTATGAGGTCTCATCTTCATCATCAATGGCAACTAATGCATTGTGTTGATCCAATGGCAATCCAACCTCATCGAGTTTATGAGTCATGCTTCTTGTTTGTCTTTGTGTTGTGTCTGAAGCCACATTCCAGATCCTCTTTTAGTATCTTCATTGTGGTCTGTCACAGATAACTTGTTTTGGTCAAAGATAAGTCATACACTAATATATAAACATTATCCAATGTAAGAGTAGATGTGCTTGATGCATCTTTCCTCCTCACTTTTTGGTTATGATATTTCATTATGTACTTTCCATTTACAAGATTAGATTATGTGAGAGAAGCTTTCTACCAAAATCATTAGAATCTAAAAAATGTCTTAAAGATGTTTTCCATTTTTCTTAGATTCTCATAGTAAGCCTTTCATGTCGTACAGAAATCCGATTCATTCCATCTAGATTTGACGCAACATGTCGAATTTTACTCTATACATCTAGAATTGGATATAATGCATCAAATTCCTGTAAGTCTTGGAATTTTTTTTTAAAATTCCATTAAAAAAATACTCTTGCATTTTAATGCATTGCATTGAATTCTAGCTACATAGACTAAAATATGATACATTGCATGGATTTCCCGAAAATACATAAATAAATACAAATTGAAAAAATAAAACATTTTCCCATAAATAAATAAATAAACATTTTTTATTTTACTTGTAAATAAATAAATAAAAATTGAAAATTTAGATTTCAATGGAAATCCAATTCTGTGCATCGGATTCAATTGAAAATCCAATTTCTCTTATTTTTTTGAAAATTTTCTTATTTTTTGAATTGTTTTTGAATTTGTTTTTATTTTTCCCATAAAAAAATAAATAAAAATTGAAAAATGGATTTTCAACGGAAATCCGATGCACTGCATCGGATTTTGGTTGAAGGTCCACTTTTACGTATTTTTTTTCCAAATTTGCTTTTTTTTTTGAATTTTTTTGAATTTTTTCTATAAACAATAAATAAATATTGAAAAAATAGATTTTCAATGGAAATCCGATGCACTGCATCGGATTTCCATAGAAAATCCACTTCTTCTTATTTTTTTCCAAATTTTCATAGTTTTTAGAATTTTTTTGGTATTTTGTTTGTCTATTTTCTCATAAATAACTATATAGAAATTGAAAAAATGAATTTTCAAAGGAAATCCGATGCATTGCATCGGATTTCTATTGAAAGTCCACTTTTTGCTATGTGGTATATTTTCATATTTTAAAATATTTTTTTGTATTTTTTAAATTTTTTTCCATTTTTTCCCATAAATAAATAAATAAAAATTGCAAAAAATGGGTTTTCAACAGAAATCCGATGCACTACATCGGATTTCTATTGAAAATCCATTTTGTCTTATTTGTTTCCAATTTTTCAGATATTTTGAATTTGTTTTTGTATTTGTTTTGAATTGTTTTTGTTTTTATCATAAATAAATATATAGGAATTGAAAAAAATGGATTTTCAACGGAAATCCGATGCACTGCATCGGATT
The DNA here is from genome assembly GCF_043228905.1 of Azolla caroliniana. NCBI lineage: Eukaryota > Viridiplantae > Streptophyta > Polypodiopsida > Salviniales > Salviniaceae > Azolla > Azolla caroliniana. The sequence continues at coordinate 14,353,594 of NW_028230447.1, forward strand.
TCCATTGAAAGTCCACTTTTTCTTGTTTGTTTACAAATTTTCTTATTTGTTTATATTTTTCTCTAAAAAAGTGTTAAAAATAAACAAATTGTGATTTTCTCCATTTAAAATGATGTGTTTTCAACGGGAATCCGATGCAGAGTGCATCGGATTCCCGTTGAAAACAAATCATTTTCAACAAGATTTTCAATGGAAATCCGATGCACTGCATCGGATTTCCGTTCAAAATCACTGAGTTTCAGTAGAAATCCGATGTAGTGCATCGGATTTCCGTTGAAAGTCCAATATTTTTCTTATGTTTTTTCATAAAACATTAATTTGCAATTGAAATCCGACTCAATGGTTCAGATTTTGTTGAAAATGTAATAATTTTTTATTATCTAATTGTTTTATGAAAAACCTAAAAGAAATTTGGATTTTTAATTGAAATTCGATGTAGTGCATTAGATTTTAGTTGGAAATTCACTTTTTTAATATATTTTTATTTATTTTTTGAAAAAATGAAAAACAATTGAAAAGAAAGAGGATTGCCAGCTAAAATCTGATGCAATGCATCAATGTCTAGCTGTATAGACTACGATCTGATGTAGTGTATCGGATTTCAGTTGAAAAGCCGTTTATTATTTTTTTATATGGAAAATAAATAAATAAATAACATTGGAAAAAGAAAAAAGAAAAAAGGATTTTCGACTCTAATCCAACGCATTGCATTAGATTCTAGCTATATATTCTAAAATATAATGTAGTGCATAGTATTTTAGCTGAAAATCGATTTTTTATTTTTTAATGGAAAATTTTTTAAAAATTACAAAAAGAAAAAAAACTTGGATTTTCAACTGAAATCTAGTGCATCGCATTGGATTCCAATTAAAAATCCAAGATTTTTTATTTTTTCAAATTTTATTGTTTCAAATTTTCAATGGGTTTTAGATTAGTTTTCTGACACAGGTATATAATATAAAACTTACATCAATTTAGATTAACGTTATATTCTATTCTTCAGTTTGATGTTACCTGTGCAATTTCATTCTACTGTCATGTACTACTAAAACATACGCCTTAAAGATTATCAGGAACTCTGTTGCATTAGAGAAGGACCTTGAGCAAGTTAATGTCATCAAAATGAGGATCCAAGGTATCTGGGGTTGTCCTGATCAAGACCAAGAAGTTGGGGCAAAGCATATCAATAAAACTTAGATGTTCCAGATGACTTTTAGAAAACTTATGGAACTATAGATGAAGACGCAGGGCAACTTGTTGAATTAGAAGACGTTTCAGAATCTGAACATACTAACAATTCAACTTAGCGTACTGACGAAGCCAATGAGGACAATCCTGATGAAAGAGCTAATCCTGAGTAGACGGCTTTACCAGACTTATTATTCGATTGAATGGTTATGGCTTATTGTAAATTTTGAACAATATGAATTGTTAAATTTTGACGTAATATATAAGTTGAGCTTACTTATAATTTTCGTGTAACAATCATTGAACTTAGAAATTAAGTATACTTGTATGTGTACATGTTATCTAAACTCTCCTTTATCATTTGGGGTATATCGGAGATAAGTTTATACTCTATCATTTACTCGTATGATTGGAATGTTATTGTAGACTAGTTTATTTATACATTGATAGTGTCATGTATCACGTGTCAATGGAAATTTTCTCTTGACATAGTAGTATCTCTTAATTGCAAGGTTCACAATTTGCTTTAAGATGTATTATATTTAAATATACACACAGAATTAGAAGAATTCACTTATTCAATGGGGCATGCTTTTTAGAATATGCACAAGGAGCCGTGTTACTATTATACTTGTGTTGACAAATACACCCCTGTCTAAGATTTGGACAAAAACATGGTACATAGAATATACGTCGGATGATTTTGTTGACGTGATATTAGTTTGTTCTTTTTTTCGCTATGTTTTCATAAACCACATACACATGCGTCGTGCCTTGTTGAAATTTTGCTTAAATAAGGCATTTTTTAACATCTCACTAAGATATGAAAAAGAGAATGCGACATATTACTTGTTTCAAATGACCCGGTGTTCTCTGGTTTTGGGATGAAAAAAACGCTTGTAGCAAGAAGGAAACACAACTATGCCTCATGTAAGGCTGAGGAATAGCTTTGAGGCATTGTGTCGAGAGAGAGAGAGTATATTGTAAAGATAATGTATTGCACTGGAAGATGGAATACAATAAACAACAAGGGAGCTCTAGAATGGCGTTGAACCAAATTGGTTCATCCCTTATTATTAGATGCATATTTATAAGTCTTAATAGGGTATTCTAGAAAATCTTAGAATAAAGATTAGGCTAGAATATTCTAGAATGTTCTAAACAATAGAGCACTCTCAAATACTCTAGAACATTCTAGAACATAGGCACTCTCGAATATTCTAGAACATAGAGTACTCTAGAATACTTTATGATATTCTATATAGTTTATAAATTCTTTACACATAAATATATCATTACAATGGTTAAGAACTCAACACATATATAACAAGGTTGTGGGTTTGATTCCTTGTAAACCCAAATCGCGTGTAAGTGTCATCATGACACTACCCCCCTTTTTTGACGACTCGTATCACAAGTCGTATGGGTTGAACTAGGACCTGGCTTATGAGGATATTGTCAATGAAATTCGGTGACTATGTCCACAACATTGACAAGATTTGTTGCAGGTTTCCAAGTTCGATCATTGGGTGTATAGCCTAACCAATCGACCAAGTAATACAACTCATTGCGCGCAATCTTGGAATCGAGAATGGCAGCAACCTCAAATTCTGGTTCTTCCAAAAACTCTACAGGTGGTGGGGACTTGTAAGATGTTTGTTAAGTAGTTTCAAGCTAGCCTCGGAGATACCGACAACACTACGACGACAATAAACAAGATTCGAAGGCTTCGACAAGGATATCGTCCCACGTCGACTTACGCAGCCAATTTCCATCTCTTGGCATGCGATATCCCTTGGGATGAGGCGGCTCTAATGGATCAATTTCGTCAAGGTTTGTGTAATGATGTCAAAGATCTTCTTTTTACCTTTCATGAAGATCCAAAATCTCTTATAGAGGCAATTAGTCGAGTTGTGTGATGTGATAATTGCCTATTTGAGCAATGCTTGGAGCGCCAACAAATGTTGCGCTGTCAACCGGAACAAACGTACGCTTCTATAGTCGCAACGCCTCCACAAGTTTCTAGACCCATCACGAGGGATGGCCCAACTCCAATGGAAATAGATTCAACACAACGTCGGGGGCCCTTATCGGATGTTGAGAAGCAACGACGTCGAGCACACCGATTATGTCTATATTATGGGGGTCCATGACATATAGCCGTGAATTGTCCGCATAAACCTAGACGTCAAGTATACCAAGTAAGTGCACAAGACAACCCTACTTCAAGCTCCATTATTACTTCTAATAACATGAGTAAGCCTAGTAGTCCATGCCATGAGAATAAATTCGATGTCTTGAGCCAATTAGAGGATGTGTTAAACGAGTAAGTCCAGCCAAAATAGGAGCCATTTGGTTGGACAACCCTAGATATGTAGAGTTAGTTCCTAGTCATGGTTCCATTTCATCAAATCAAGTTAGTCGAGTTTTTTCTGCACAAGTTGAACTTAGCACATCTACTTGTCATCGAGTCCTAGCCTTTGCCCTCTTAGATTCTGGAGCCAACTCTTGTTTCATGGATCGTGAGTTTGCATTGACACAAAACATCCTCTTGAATAGCCTCCCTAACCCAATATCCGTAGAAGTCATCTATGGCCATCCCATAGCATCAGGTGATATAGTCGAAGAGCTCGAGCCAATTCGTGTAGTTCTTGGTGATTTGGCAAGCATAATCTCTTTCAACATTATTTGTAGTCCAGAACACCCATTAGTTCTAGGTCTCCCTTGGTTTGAACTACATAACCCGAAGATTGATTGGATGAAAAGAACAATTGAGGAATCCCAAGAAAAAAGAACTACACCCACATCCCTCAACACTCCAATATTTGATACTAGATCCCATAAGTTATCAACCATCTCTCTCCATCAGTTACGTGAGGAAGGGGGGAACGAGGACATGTTCGTATTTGCAATCGTAGCAACTCCATCAACCCCATCACCCATCTTACCGGAGCCGGACATCCAATTAACAAAAAAATATAAAGAGTTTTCAGTCGTCTTTGATAATGTGAAGGCAAATACACTGCCAGAGCATAGGCCATACGACTGCCCCATTGACTTACAACCAGGGAAAGAACCGCCATGGGGGGCAATTTATAATCTCTCACCTGTAGAGCTAGAGACTTTGCGGGAATATATCGATGAGAATCTGGCAAGCGGATTCATCCGGCATTCTAGATCCCCTGCTGGTGCACCTATCTTCTTTGTTTAGAAGAAAAACGGGTCTCTTCGATTGGTTGTGGATTATCGAGGCCTGAACAAAGTGATTATCCGGAATAGATATGCTCTATCATTTATCTCGAACCTTTTGGAACGTCTCAGTGGAGCAAAATATTTCACAAATTTGGATCTTCGCGGTGCATACAATCTAGTTCGGATTCGTCCAAGGGATGAATGGAAAACTACTTTTCACACTTGTTATGGACATTTCGAGTATATTGTGATGCCATTCTGTCTCACAAATGCACTTTGCAGTGTTCCAGCATATGGCGAATGATATTTTTCGAGATTTTCTCGATATCTTCACTATAGTTTACCTGGACGACATTTTGATCTACTCAAAGATTGAAGAGGAGTATGATAAACATGTTCGTCAGGTATTACGTCGACTACGAGAATATGGTCTCTACGCAAAATTAGAAAAGTGCAGTTTCGGCCAGAATCAAGTGGAGTTTTTGGGGTATGTTGTATCATCAACTGGTATCTCTATGGACCCAATGAAGGTTCAAACAATTTTAGATTGGCAAACACCCCTTTCAGTGTGTGATGTACAATGTTTTCTCGGGTTTGCAAATTTTTATCGGAAATTCATTAAAAATTATTCCAAGGTCATGCTTCCGCTCACCCGACTCACACACAAAAATCAACCATTCATATGGAATTCAGAGGCGACCGAGGCGTTCGAAAGTTTACAATGAGCATTTACAACAACACCTATTTTGGCTCATGTTGATCCTAAGAAACGCTTCATCCTTGAAGCTGATGCGTCAGACTTTGCATTAGGAAGTGTTCTATCACAAATTGGAGATGACGGGCAACTACATCCTATTGCTTTTCATTCCCGAAAATTCGAAGCTGCAGAGATTAACTACGAGATCCATTACAAAGAGCTTCTAGCAATTGTGGATTCTTTTCAACAATGGCGACATTTTCTGGAAGGTTCTTCTCAGAAGATCATGGTCTACAATGATCACAAGAACCTAACATATTTCCAAAATGCTTGAGTCTTAAGTTGGGGACAAGATTGTTGGGCGCAATTTTTAACTCACTTCGACTTTGTAATCATATATCACCCAAGGATGCAACAAGGAAAAGCGAATGCTCTTTCTCGACGCTCTTATATGGAACTTCATCCAGGAGAACTAGCTATTGAGCATAAAAAACAAATCCTTTTGGGTCCAAATCGCCTACGATTAATGACAGTTTGAACCAAATTGGTTCATCCCTCTTATTATTAGATGCATATTTATAAGTCTTAATAGGGTATTCTAGAAAATCTTAGAATAAAGATTATGCTAGAATATTCTAGAATGTTCTAAACAATAGAGCACTCTCAAATACTCTAGAACATTCTAGAACATAGGCACTCTCGAATATTCTAGAACATTCTAGAACATAGAGTACTCTAGAATACTTTATGATATTCTATATAGTTTATAAATTCTTTACACATAAATATATCATTACAATGGTTAAGAACTCGACACGTATATAACAAGGTTGTGGGTTCGATTCCTTGTAAACCCAAATCGTATGTAAACATTGTTGGAAGAATAGAGGATCTATTACAGGATCAAAGGTCAAATAATGATGAAGAGGTGGAAGTATCAGGCTAAGATTGGTGAAAGAGTGGTTACGCACTGGGAGGTGGCAAGAAAGCTCACCAATCAGTTCCGAAACTCAGAAGTTGCATGAGACAAGACAAGTAATTATAGGGGTAGATGTTCGAGTCCCAGTCAAATTTGTTCAGTCCAAAAGATCCCTAAGGGATAGGTTCGACAAGGGGCCTGCAGGTTTAGCCAACAAGCTCTCAAGAGATTGATTGACTTGTGTCATGAGGAAGGCTCGGGGCTGAGGGTTTACGTGGTTGTCAATGAACGCAACAAGTTGCCAAAGCCAATAACATGGAATAGTTCCATAACCAGTAGGGCGAACAAGTGCTTTAACAATTTGCCCATCACTTCGAATGGGGATAAATGGAGAGTGATGTGGATGAATGTTAAAATGATTTGTGAGAGGGTTAATTATTCATGGATTAAAAAACAATTGCTACTATGCATAGAAGAGAGGGTAGACTCCCTCGATGAGGTGTTGCACTTCCATGAGGAGGAAATGGAGGATGCAATGAGGCAGGATGTTGTGTTGGGATGGGAGAGGCTCAATAAGGGAGGTTGGGCGTGGACTCGGGGGGGGGGGGGGGGGGAGGGGGGACTTCACTCATGTTTTCATGAAATTACTCACGTGGAACATACAAGGTCTAGGGGGTAGCAAATGTATGTTGGAGAGGAAGAACTTCCGACAGGAGTTCAAATCCCCAAGTTTCAAGGGGGTCTCAGATATATTGTTGTTGGAAGAGCACCATCTAAGTGTGAACAAGATCTTGAATATTGGCAATCCTCTTGAGGGGGATTGGCAGACGTTCTGGTCCCCAGCTCAAGGTGAGCACGATAGGAAAGCGGGTGTATGTGCATCTATAAGGAAGTATTCAGATGTCGTTGTGGTGGGACATGACACCATAATGGAGGGACATGTCATCTATATGACTATTAGATGGTCCCAATGCATAATTGGCATAATAAATGTGTATGCGCCCAATTCGTCAATGAACCGGGCCCTTTTTTGGAGGCAATTGGCCGATGGCCAGCCGATTGCAGATGCATGGATCCTTGCAGGGGATTTTAACATGACTTTGTACAAAGAGGATAAGGTGGGGGGTATGCAAATGGTGGTACAGGGGGCTGAGCTAGTTGCATGAGATTTGTTGATGGGTCGAATGGGGGTGAAAGATGTCTAGCATGTAATAAAAAAGCCTCGAAGTTCGCTAAACTTTTCGAGAGCAGGCTGCAGTATGAATGGCTTTTGCATGTCTCGCATAGCCAGAATATACATCAGTTTAGAACTAGAAAATTTTGGAATCAATGTTGAAATCATTGCAGGTTCAGCCTACTCCGATCATATGCCGATTAAGATAACGCTAGAAACGCAGAGGAGGCCAGCAAGGGACTGCAATGTGAGGATCAACAAAAAACGTTTTGAGGATGCGGAGGTGAGTAGAAACATAAGGCATATATGTGAAAGCAATTCGGCTGGGTGTGGTGCAATTGATAAACTTCGAGAGAAGATTATCGAAACTTCAACTTTCTCCACAGGGCAACTAAAAGTAGAATTGTGAGGTCTAAGGAGGAAGAAATGTGTTTAAGGAGATCAATAGTGGCTGGCCAAAGGCTATTACAGAAAGATCCCCGATGCCAATGGTCCAGGGTAGGCCTTGAGGCTGCCAGAGAAACGTTGCAGCGCTTGATTGCATCCAGAAATACGATGCTATTTAGGAGTTCAGCGGCATGGTGAAGCAAAAATGGGGATAAGGTGAATAAACAATTTTTCATGCATAAACAACCTAGAACAAACTATAGCTACAATTCGAAGCTGGTTAAGGAAGATGGCTCTATGTCGGAGGATATTTCGAAGATCTTGGAGGCGGTCACCTCACATTGTCATGAGTTGCTTTCAGATAGTTGTAACAATATCCTCGAACAACCTACTCTGATAGAATATGTGTTAGGGAATGAAGCACAAAATTTCAGATGCGGCTCAAGGTAATCTTGCGAGGCCTCTCTTGGAAGAGGAGGTGGTTGATGCTTTGGCAGGTATTTGCAGAACGTCCTGTCCCGACTCCGATGGACTATCAAGAGATTTTTTTGAAAAATTATGGGACGTGATCAAGGCTGATTTGGTTGATGGGCTAAAAGAGGCATGGGTTGTTGGGTGCTTACCTGCGCAATTTCAAGAGGGGATGATATTTCTAATTCCTAAGGTACAAGGTGTAATAACTTATGCAAGGCAATGGAGAGCGATCACATTGCTCAACACAGTATATAAGATATTTGCCAATATACTAACCAAGAGGGTAAAATCGTACCTAGATGAGCTAATCCATGTTGGACAAACAAGGTTCATGGAAAACAGATGCATAATTGATAATGTGTTGACATTTTGGGAGGCGATTGCCTTGGCAAAGAAAACCAATCCGCACATTTCCTATCTCATGTTTGACTTTGAGAAGGCATATGACATAGTGGCCTTTTTTACATAAAGTCATGGAAAGGTTGGGATTACCTTTAAAATGGAGATCGGTTGTGTTGGCCCTTTACAAAGGAAGTTAGAGTAGGGTGTTAGTGACAAGGCATCGTGGCCCATCGATTCCATTACGCAGTTCTGTTAGACAGGGGTGCATGTTGGCCCCCTACCTTTTTTAATTTATTACAGAGGCATTATCTTTCTTTTTGAACAGATCGGAGGTAGGAATAAGGGGTTTAGTTATTCCGCAGGCGAGCAAGGATCTGCTGGACTCTAAGTATGTAGATGACATTATGCTTTACTTGCAAGGCAATGATGCTAATTTACAAAAGGTTGAAGGACGGATTGAGATGTTTTGCAAAGCGTCATGGGGGAAATTTAACTGGAACAAAAGTAGAGGATTATGGGTAAGTTCAAAGCCACGATTGTTACCTAATGTTGATTTTGAATGGGTCCCCACTGGCATGGTTGTTAAGTATTTGGGCTTTTTGGTGGGAGTTGAGACACCTAAAAATCAGCTGCTTGAGCAGGTGAGAGACAAAATTAGAAAAAAGCTTCGGCTATGGGAATCGGTAAAGCTTTCCCTTGCAGGTAGGGTGGTTGTGGTGAACCATATTTTGTTGGCCACCATGTGGCATTCAGTGGCATGTTGGATGTTAGACTAAGCCTGCATAAAAAATATTAAGGTAATGGTGAGAGGGTTCTTGTGGTCGGGTAGAGACAATGAGATGTCGTCAGGTAAAGTGGCGTGGGGTTGTTTAATTAAGGCGATGAATCAGGGAGGACTTGGACTGGTGGATCCGGTTCACCAAAGTAAGGCTCTACTTGGTAAGCTTCTTGTGCGAAGTCTGCAACCCGGACCAAAATTGTGGAAGGTGCTCCTTAGGAACAGAGTTGACCTTTGGTGTCCAAGAAATGGTGGTCCTTGGCAGGCAAATACATGGTGGTTGTTCAATCCAACTCTAAAGTTGAAAGAACTGGCTAACACAAAGGATAGGGTGGTTCGCGCCATAATGAAGGCGTGGTCAAGTTTAAGAGAAGGGTTGGTCTTAATGCAACCAAAAACATTGGATGAACGGCTACGACAACCATTGTTTTGGAACCCTAGGATTAGAAGTGAAGAGGGTATGATGCTTGGGCAACAAAAGTACTTGCCTTGGGGGAGGACGCTAGGGTACAAGATTAGGTTGGTACATGATTGGGAGGTCTTAAGCATGAAGAGGTGGGAGGGCCAGGCTGTTAGTTGTAGGTTTTACTAGAAGACTAGAGAAGGTGACCCAACTAATAGATGAGGTTGTTGATGGATTAGGTAAGTTGAATGCAGAAGAGGCAATTTGGTCAGGCTAGTTTGTAGGTGAGAGGGTGATGCACAACTTATCCGTGGTAGGTGCTCAACTAACGAGGATTGTTTGTGGGGTAACCTAAGTTCTTTGACAAATGATGGCAGGTGGTTGGCAGTGTTGGAGGGTAGGAGGTGGCAATTGAACCCAGACCCTAAGACACTTGATCATGATTGTAAAATATGGTTTTTCGATAACAAACCCTTATATGATTTGGTGTGGGATCCATTGGAGGTATGGTGGCAAACACCAGGAACAAACAACTTGAAAAAGTTTTTTGAGTAGAATACCAAGCTAGGAAGATGAATCATTGGATCCAAAACAATGGGTGTTGTAATGATTTGCAATAGTTGGAAGGATAAAGGCATTTCAAACGACGATCTGAAGTCGTTTTGGAGGAGGCTATGGGCATTGGATATGCCAGAGAAAATTAAGGCTTGGTTGTGACTTCTTAGCCACAAGGCGGTACCGGTAAGCGAGTGGTTGAGTTCCCGTGGTGGCGAGGTTGTCTGTAAGTTATGTGGACATGCTTTGGAATCCATCTCTCATTGTTTTTGGAATTGTACAAAGGCGATTACCATTTGGAGTAGAAGCCTTCGAATCATGGCTGCTTGTGGTGTGAAAGGGAACATTGTGTGGGGCTCCATACAAGGACTGTCTCTAAAAGGGGAAAGCTGGGGTGAACAATTAAACCCACAAGGACATGGATTTATATTGCAAGGTGGTAGCATGTTCCAATATGATGGGGTGAGACTGAGCACAAATTCTGAATTTTTTGAGGAGATTTGGCTTATGGTGGCGTGTTTAACGGTCTGGCAAATATGGATCAGGCGTTGTAAGTTTGTTTTTTAGTAGCAAAAGCTCTCATGCGGGGAGGTGATGTTAAATATCTGGTTTGAGCTTGTGGCTTGGTTGGGGGGTCGGTATGATTCGATTCAGGGGGAATCAGAAGAAGCTAAAAGGGCAAGGTTAAAGTTCTTGCTGAAATGGAGTGGTTCTCCCATGATAGTCAAATCTTCGGCAAGGCCTAGGTGGAATTACCAGGCACCTAGGTGGTTGTTTCCACCGATGGCTCCCAATATTGTACATGGGTTGTAATTATGTATGCATAACTGAAGCAAAAGTGGGTTAGTATTGTTACGGGCATGACCATATAATATCCCGTGGTGAGAATTTACCGTAGTATTCTATACACATGGATAAGTGTGAGGGTTAAACGAGAGTGTAAAGAAGGGGAGGATTACTTTTAAATCCTCGGGATTGAGACAACCCATTAGGCCAAGTGTGAACATGGTTGGGGGCCTTGGGTATCACTATAAATAGAGGCCTAGCTACCCTCATTTGATCATCTTGTTGACTACGTCGAGACTCTGTCTTGTGGTGGGTCAACTCTTGTAGCGAGCGCGCCAACACCAGGTACGACTCGACGCCACAGCGATGGTATGGGACGCCGATCGAGGCTCGAGTCCGTCTCGATCCCTTCGCTCGGGGGTGGTCAGGTGGATCGGCACCCTTCTTTCTCTCTCTCCTTTCTTTCTATCTACCTAGATCTATCCTTATCTAATGCTTACTTTAGTACATGTCTCTAATAAGTATAGTCATGTTACCCGATAATGTTGCTAGAAAAGAGTTAGTTGGGAGATGTAGAGTCGAGGTAAAATGGGGTTTATTTGAGTTTTGTTGGAGTTAAGGGTCGGGTCAGTTTTTGCTATTTTTATTTGATAGTTTTGGAGTTGTTCCTCCAAGTTGTATAGTTGATCCCATTGTGGTTTCGAGTAAACTTTGTTGTTCTATTTGCTAACTAATGCGAAGTAGTGTTTTTTTGGAAAAAAAAAAATTGCACCATCTTCCAATGGAGAACAATTGCCATAAGCATCAAAGAAGATAATAGAATGTAATTAATAGGAAATGATCGTACATGCTAGAGTGATTGCCCACTTTCAGCAAATTCATCAAATACAATTATCTCACTCTAAAAAATATGTACGTTTATTAAACGACAATATTCACATCTTTATTTTTTACTCGAGAACACAATTCATTTCAAGGGTAACCACATGATTGTTCATGTGGTTTACTTCAATCAAAATAATCCCATTCTTATTTACCTGAGAAAATGATTCAAAATAATCATATGGCTAATTTTTTGAATCACCATGTGACAAGACATGATTGTGCCTCAAGGGACTTACTTTTGGAAAAATAACATGTTAGATAATAATAATAATTTGGATGATGTGTGGATTGATCATTTATAATAGCTAAGGGTTTCATATCAATATTGGTTTCATACACCTCATGGGTAATGGATATGTAAATATTTTTGTAGCTAATGTATGTTTCAAAACATATGTGAGTGACTTATTAAGAAAAAATAAATGTTGACACAACTTATTAAGAAAAAAAACATGTCAAGACTCAATACCCCTCTCTTTGTAGAAGACTACCGATTTGCCCCTATGTTGTTTTAATTACCAATATACCCTTCCTTTTTAATTAGCTCAATTAACACTATTAATTAGATTGTCAATGTTCAATATTGCGAGCTATTGCAACATTAACATTAGTAATCTAGATTCTAATCGCCAATATCAAATTTGAATGAATTAGAAAGTAGTTATATTTTTGGTATTTTGAAAAAACATTAGGTCCATTGTGGTTCATTAAGACAACATAAGGGTATTATGGTAATGTAAGTTTGTTTGTGTTGCTTTAAACGCTCTTCATTGTGGTGAGCTCCGATTTAATACAACATGGCAGACATTGTTGATGCAATTCACTCAAAGGCAATAAAGTACTGGAAGTTTGTGGGTGCATACACAGAAATGCATGCATGAAGTCACATTTAACGATGGTATGAATAACTAATAAAAAAAAGAATGCACATGCTTGTTAGTGGCAATCTTACATATTCTTGAAGTTAGAGATGTATGTGCACAAGACAACTACTAGACCAAATTTTCACATAATGGATTCCAAGTAGACCAATGCAGTGCATGGACACAAATTCAATTAATGAATGAAGTGTGGACATAATTTTGTGGAAGAAAGACAGTTTGAATGGGAGGATATCAACCTTATTTGGCTAATGCAAAATCCAATTGTGTGTTGTTTAGCCTCTAGCTTTATAAATTTCAAAGGGCACGAAAAAGAGTTTATCCAATGGGAAGGATTAGATTTTAGAAAGACATACATAACCATATCACTAACGGAAGAAAAATAGTTTTTTGGCCACTAAAACTATCAATTTGACATTGATAAGAACACCATCTTTACTTCGAACAAATTTTTAAGTTGACGGAAGAGAAAATATGCATTTTAAAGCCACTTATGATACATAATTGGTAGCAACCTTTTTGTTTTAATGAAGCTTCGTATTTTAGCGCATCAAGGTTTGTCACATTTTGAGCATCAAGTAAAACAATTGGATACAATAGACATTCGATTAAGTGCGCACTTTGAACGCAAAGGAAGGAGTGCGCACTTAACCGATCTACGCACTCAAGGGTTTTCTAAAACATTTTAGGTTTTTTGGGAAACTTTTAGGGTTTCCTGAATTATATTTCCTTTTGTGCTCTAATCATACAATTCTTGATAAGAAAAGTGCTCAATTTACGTGATATAATTGACCTGAAATGTTTCTGGTTTAAGCATACATACTCTTCAGTTTCTTTCTCGATTCTAGACTACCTTTAGTTTTCACCTTTTTACTACGTTTGAGGAATACATCCATTATGCAACAAAACTAATGAACTTTCTTGGTTGCGATGAGTTTTTTTCTTGCATTTTCTTCCTAGTGGTGGCAGGTTTGAGGAATCGAAATGCTGATGGAGGAGATAGGAAAAGAGAGTGGGGGAGCAATAGACAAATCACAGGCTGCAACTTTTGTCATCTTTGAGAATAAACAAGATGCACAAAAAGAGAGGGGCTTTCTTCATGCAGGAAAAGAGCATGCACGCACATGGCACATGCACACATAGAAACAGAAGGACAATAGACGGAAGTTTTGTTGCACATGGAGAAGGAGAGCTCGCGTGCACGGTTGATCGCTGCAAAAACTTGACTATTCACAATCATCAAGATTTGTTTACCCTTCTTTGCTTATGTTCTTTAATCAAGAATCAAAATCACAGACTCGTAACCATGCGCGCGCACACACACACACACATAAACTCCTTTTGTTGTTTCTGAATGTTTGGAACATAGTTTCAATTTGGTTTAATGTAATTTCGTCATTAAACAATGTAAATTTTTTCATCTGGATTTTGACATCTATAAAAAAAAACGCACTTAATAGAAATGGTGCACTTAAGTGGGCACACACTTAACCGAATGTCTACTATACCTCTAAAAAAGGGGTATGTGATAAGAAGAATTTCATTGTACGAAAAACGGAGAGTGCGAAGGCTTGTTTGATGCTTGATAAGACATTTTCAAGGTAAATTCCTACTTGCAAGAGTAGACTCTACACGAAATATTTTGAAATCATTACATGAGATTTTAGTCAAGGAAAACAAAGTAAAATATCACAACATTCGCCACAACGACCTTCACATAGAATGCTAGATTAATATACATGAGATGGATTTTGAATATATGTTTTTGGAAAACGTTTGGTGGAGCAAGAAAGCCCTGAGACTTGAACCCACATCATAGACAAGCTCAAGAACACATGTTCCCAACAAATGGTTCGTGGAGCTCGATATCTCTCACAAACTCGCTTTTATGTGATTAGTGCCATTGCAATGCAATCAACCGACTAAGACAATCAAGCAAGGGTTCATTTGATTACTTATTGGCAAATAAAACACTACTTTAATCCTCAATATTTTGTCATCTAGGTTGTATGCAAATGATCGAATAAAATATATATTCAAATTATTACTACACGGATATTTAGACAAAAAAAAGGAAACAGAATTTTGTTCTCAGAATGCCACACGCATTGTTAAACTCATTGTTGAAAGCCATGAAGCAAATGGCTCAATTAAGTAACATGCTACCCATGAGCAATATTGAAGTAATTAATTAATAACCGTCAATTGAGAAACCACGCTCCCCTAATGTCAGAAATGCACAACCTCAAGTAATCCTTTTGCTAATTACTAATGACCTTAGTGCACATGAATTAATTAATAAGCTTAATTTAATGAGAAAGTCTAGCTTTTTCGAGAGAAGAAAAAAGAGTGCTTACACTAGTAGCATTTCATTTCCCCTCAAAAATAATAAAAACAAGTATAGAGAAAACCCTAGCATTGCATTCTATAACGACCACGACTTTCCTTTGGAGGAAGCAATAACTATTAAAAGATAAGAGTCATCCCCTATCACTTGGAGTGGAACACCATGATCTGGGCGGAGGAAAATCTTCGTACACAATCAAATGGAATATATGTTCATAATCCTTAGGTTTAATCACATTATTTATATGTGACATGCCTTGTCCCACGATAACAAGATCTCTAAATCAATCGTCACATCGTGCATTGATTTTCATTTGAAAGTGCTCGACTGTTCCTCCTCAAAGTTAGGCACTACTTTTATGATAGTGGTACATATTTGAATGGAAACCAACAATTTATGTTGGCTTTTGACTATGTAAGGTTGTATCAAATATGGTTGCTTGTTGGGCCAACATCGTATAATGTGAAAGTTATGGATATCTTTGATGTCACACACATGCACTTTTGTCTTCCATGTCTGCGTAATCAAAAAATTACAACAAAATGTATGCAACTTTGCGTGACATTTTTAATGGTTGATGTGACAAAGATGGACTCATTTCTCTTGGGTAGCGTTGCAATGAGTAATTAAGTACATGATACGATTGAAGTATGAGAGAGGGGATATTGTTTGATGGCATGCAAGAAGTGCAACATAGGTATGCCGGTTGAAAGGAATATTGATTTGATTTATTTTTTATTATCACAACTAACCTTATGAACGAACACCTTGTCCTCGAAGGAGTAGGGGGGGTTTACCTTGCTACATGAGCCTAATAAGCCACTCACTACTACTACATGGAGACTTATGAGAGATAGGTAGCTAAATAGATTTTATTATCATCCTCAAAATGTTAGATATGACTTATGGAATCAAAAGTGAAACATTTTTATGTAGTCAATGTACATTTTACTAGTAAAAATTGCAATCTAGAGTAGTACGCGTCATGATCGCGAGAGGAACGAGAGACACTTCGAGCTTGTGTTAGGGCAAAATATGCACTTGTCGAAGATGGTTTCGGTAGTTAGTGGCAACATGTATGCAATACAATGCGTGAAACTAGAGCCTCGACATCTCTTTCCCGATTCGTGGTACGTTGGGTGTAGGGCAAAATATGCACTTGTCGAAGATGGTTTCGATAGTTAGTGGCAACATATATGCAATACAATGCGCGAAACTCGAGCCTCATGACATATATATTCCCGATTCGTGGTACGCTGGGTGTTGGAAGAAAACCCGATTCACATAGGAATCTCATATGAAGAAGCGGATGTGATGTGATGCTATCCCATTTCTGTGTATCTTGCCTAGATGGATGTAGCTCAAGAGGTAAGGTTGCCCAATGGAGAGCAGGAGGTCATGGGTTCAACCCCTGCATTCCTTCATAGTGGCATCTAGTGAATTAAAAGAGATATGTAGATGAAGTAGTATATATGTAAGTAAGTGAGATAATTAGGTTTCGAACCCAAGACACTTTGGTAGTGCAAAAACTTACCACTACTAGGGTAAGGTACTTACTACTTACGATGAAAAAAAGAGAGAAGGAGTCTTATTTATTTTTGTTTTGTTGAAAAAAAAGAAGCTTGCTTTTAAGCTTTTACTTTCTACATTCATTCGAACGATAGATACTCCTACAATTGTAGCTAAAATAGATAGATGGATAAAATAAATGAATTTATTTAAATGAATGAATAAATAAATATAGTAAATAAAACAAAATAAGAATTTGCCCTCCTTTATTTATTTATTTTTAAAACAGTGTTACATTACTATTAAATATGTAATTGAATCGAATTTGATTTTATTAATAATAATAATAATTATTATTATAATTTATCAGAGCTAGAAACTAATCCGAAACCAGTATGTACATATGTAATTGAATCGAATTTGATTTGATTATTATTATTATTATTATCAGTGCTAAAAACTAATGAGGAACTACCCCCCCCCCCCCCCCCCCCCCCAAAAAAAAGCAAAAAAAGCAAAAAACTGAAAAGAAACAAACAAATAATAAAGGGAAATTTCTACATACATATTTGTTTTTAATTTTCAATCGATTTTTCGGTAGAAATACAGAGAAAATGTTTTTTTTTTTTTTTCCCTTTTTTAATAATTATTTACCAATATTTTGGGCGAATAATACTAATTTTTACATACATACTGATACTGTATACATTACTTCCTGCATTTTTGATTTTGAATTTTCGTTCAAAAATTCTCCATCTCCATCTCCATCTCACACACGCACAGAGATTCATACAGACCTTCTCTCTCTTCTGACATAAATCTCTCTCTCTCTCTCTCTCTCTCTCTCTCTCTTCAAGGTCAGAGCTTTAATGGCGTTCTGAAACACAATTCTTCTCCTTCTTCTGAAATCCCTCTCTCTTTCTCTCTCTCTCTCTCTCTCTCTCTCTCTCTCTCGTTCGGAGGAGAAGAAGTTCAGAGCTTTAATGGCGGCCATCGCTACTTTACCCCCTCTCCTTTCTCTTTTCCTCTTCTGTTCTGAGAAGTTCACACACTTTGAAATGGCGTTCTGAAGCAACTTCTTCTTTCTTTCTTTCTTTTTCCTTCCATCCATTCCTCCAGAAACTCCATGGAAAGCTTATCGCTAATCTTTGCGTTATTAACACCATCATCATTCCCTTCTTCTTCTTCTTCTTCTTCTTCTTCTTCCAAAATCAGAAAACAAAGACAAAGACATTCATGATTGAATGTGCTCGTTTTCTGAGATATTTCCATGGAAGCTTCAATCTCCTACACAGATGCCGAGCTTTAATGGCTTTTCTTAATCTCTCCTCAATACAAAACCCTCCTCCTCCTTCTACTACTGTTATGATTTGTTCTTCAACATGGATGTGGCCGGTCAAGCAAAAGTATTATTAGACAATTAGAAAGACAAAAACAGAAATCTCTATTGTGCCTAGGCGCAGGTTACCTTAAGAATTTATGCAGCTCTGAGCTTCCATAACTATTCCCACAAGACTGAAATGCGTATGCGTAATTTCTCCAGAGAACGAAGGAGATCCTATGTATAAGAAAACTTCGCCATTTTAACCCACATTTCAAACATGTAAACGGGAAATCTTCTCTCTTTTTAAAAAAAAAATTCATTCAAACCTTATTTTTCGCTCAGTTTTAATCGTTTTATCTTTTGTTTGGATTCTTCTACAGGTCTCAGTGTGCATGTTCATCATCCACGTCGCCCAACTTCCCTGATTCTTTCTCATGGCTTCCAAAAGATCGCCAGACAGAGCTTCAATCGATCTGGAAGGTAGTGAGCAAGATGAAAACCAAGATTCAATCTCACCCATTATAACATATCATCATGTCTGAGAATCATTTGAACGAGGCTATTCATCGATTTAGTAGGATTGTCACGATTAGAAATGAGTGAGAATGAGTTCTATGGACATAGATTTTATCATTAGCTCGATCGTTCAACATTACGATATGATATGAGAATACTGTTATCGATTGTTTATTTGTAGTAGGATTGTTGAAAGAGTAAGGTTTGAGAATCCCATTGACAGGGTCCATTATTAGCAGGATTTTGAAAGAGAGAGATTAACAATTCGGGAATCCCATTGACAGGGTCCATTATTAGCAGGGTTTTGAAAGGGAGAGATTAACAATTCGGGAATCCCATTGACAGGGTCCATTATTAGCAGGATCTTGAAAGAGAGAGATTAACAATTCGGGAATCCCATTGACAAGATTATTACTGAGTAAGATTGTTGAAAGAGTAAGGTTTGAGAATCCCATTGACAGGGTCCATTATTAGCAGGGTTTTGAAAGAGAGAGATTAACAATTCGGGAATCCCATTGACAAGATTATTACTGAGTAGGATTGTTAGAGAGTGATGGATGATTGGGAAATCCTTGTTGGCAAGGTATTGCAGAACGCCATTTCGGATAGTTATTACATGTAGAGGGAAAACTCCAGAGCGCTTCATTTATGACATAATTGAACCAATGAGCGTTTGTAATGGAATAGATTCCCATTCTCATGTGCGATATGTATATATTTTGTGGTTTTTAACTCAAACCAGGAAATCGGTGAAGATAAACTGAAGAAGATTGGTGAGTTCTCACACATGGTATCGAGTGCTATGAATGTGATCTACAGAAAGGTAGCTTAATTCTTTCCCTTTTTAATCCTTGTCTGCTTAATTTTTTGTTGTGTGTGTAAAATAACTAGGGCTTATAAATGCATCAGGTTTTGGAGGATTGCCATTGTCAAAAGCTAGAATTAGAAGAGAAGGTAGCCCAGACCGAGACTCAATTAAAAGAGCTTCTAGGACTTGGTTATTTGCAGGTGAATTTGTTGATTAAAAACAAAGATAATGCTTCAATTCTAATGCAACCACAACCTTTTGTTCCATTCGATTCTTCTCCTTTCCTCTTTTGGCTATTATGATCACATTCAAATTCATCATCTGAACTTTGCTTCACTGAAAAAAAACTAGATTGTCGCACCGAAAGAGCTACCTTTACGAGCCAGATTCAACATAAATGTTTCTCGATTGAGAGATCTGGAGAGTATTTGCGTGGATGGATATAGTTTGGTAGGAGGGTCTAGGGTATTGTTGGTGAAGCTACGGCAACAAATCTTAGTGCTAAGGGCGATGCTAAACCTTCCTGGTTGCAATAGTGTAGATCTTGAAGAGGTAAATCTCCATATCACCAACTAGATCATATGTATTTGACATACCATTTTGTGGTTTGAATGGGTGAATGTCTTCCTTCTAAGCAAATCCATCAATGCAATGCCTTTGCAGGTTCTTGTCAGTTCAATCGAAGGGCTTAGCAATCTTTCTTCAGGAAAAGTGGCACCCATTCAACCTATAATTGGCCTGCCAATGGTTGAAGAAAGACCCATATTTCAAGTAGGAAGCTGCCTTCCCTTGTTTGATAACTCACTGTTAATTTTTTCATCTATTCTTATATTCACAACTTCCATTGCTATTCCATTCCTCAATGCTTAATTTGGAACTTTCACCCTTTCCCCCCCCATCCACTCACAAAACAGCTCTATCAATCTATGTCATAGTATATACTTCAGCTGGTGGTGATATTATTTATGGTCAGTTCCTCACCTTTCATCATCTTTCAATATGTTTCCATCCATATACAGCGTTTGCACCAATTCTATGAAATACTTCGCGCAATGGAGAAGGGTTTGATAGACCATTTTGGTACTAAGGTGGGCTTCCAAGTAAATGATTTGGCTTTGAAAACATATCTATATCTATATCTATATCTATCTATCTATATATGTATATACAACATGTGCGTGTGGGCATATATCATGCATTATGTTCTCTAATGCTGTTCGCAGGATGTAGAGATATCTAACAAAGTCTCGGGATCGAATGATTGCCAACAACGTTCCCAAGGTAGTAACAGGAATTTGGAAGGAATTTGCTATGAATAAATAAGATGACAAATCGTGACCTCAAATTTGTGTAAGACCTTTTTTTCGGTCTTATGATCCTTCTGGAAATTCGATGTTTTGCAGAGTTGGGGAAGAAGAACAACAATGTAGGTGCAAGGAAAAGAAGTTTTGATGCACTGTCTGGAGAAGATTATGATGAATCACCGCCCTCCAAGAGCTCTCTTAGCTATAGCTCTAGGCGATCTAACAAGAATACTGGAGTTAGCAGCAGTAACGTGAAAGTTTATGCACATGAGGCAGCTGTGTTGGAGCAATTCAGTAAGTACATATTATCTAGTCCACAGAGCCAAAAAACATTGATTCTAAACTTTGGAATGACTTCCCAAAAACTCTTGATTTTCTTTTCTCTTTATTTCCTCAATTGGATTATATATTGCCCAAATCGTCCATTTTATCTCACATCTGGTGTTCGGCGGGCCAAAAATTCAGGGAGACACTTGAAAGTTTTTTTTCCCCGTTTGCATTAATCCAAAGCTGCGAATTCATGTGTTTAAATATTGGTATTTTCCACTTGATTCTCAGGCCATAAAGTCTTGATAAAGTTGGAGGAATTCAACAAGAAAGTAGAAGGATCACTAACTCAATCAGTTGTAGACGCCTCCTCCATGTTTTGCTTTCAGAATAGAGATTCTCCTCCATGTTCAGCGAAGGCCATTGGCAAAAAACCCTTGGAGGACCGAAACGTTGAAACACCGACCTCTGTCTTATCCATTAAAGGTGTGGAAACTCCAGATAGCAGTATTAGCTCATCAAATGCTCAAGGAGAGACAGACGACGATCACCATTGTCGCTATGCAGATGATTTGAGCTTGTCAGAAGCTCGGAATTGTTCTTTAGAATCGAGTAATGTTAAGGTAGATAAACTGTCCGAGTTGTTATCTCATAGTAGTAACAAACAAGAATCAACCCATCAGTTAGAGGTGCAAATCAACGACGGGCGTGAAGATAAACTTAAACCAGAGGGTTCAAATCATAGCAGTTATGCGAAGACATTGAATCGGCCATCGGATTCATTATCTTACAGTTACAAACATGAAACAACCAGCAAAACACAGATGCAAAGTACTAAATCTTCTTCTTTTTCATCTGGTGTTGGGGGAAGATGGCCATTGTTACCAATAATGAACAACAATATAGCCATTACTAATTCCACTCCAGTAGCTCCATCTAGGATAGGCACAACAATAAATCCATCCCCACAACAATTAACCAAAATTCATTCATCTCAATCTTTAACTATGGGTTTACCATCACCATCACCAGTATCTACCTCCACTCCAAAAAAAACACCACCTCCACCACCACCACCACCACCACCACCACCTCCTCAACCATTAACAAACCCTTCTTCATCACAAAAAACACCCTTGATTTCACCAATACCGCCATCACAAAAAACACCCATGGTTTTACCAATAGGGATACCTCCTCCACCTCCACCTCCACCTCCACCACCTTGTAGTACCACTAGTAGTGGAGTCAAAAAACCACAGCCTAGTAAGCTAGCTAAGCTAAAGAGATCGACAACTATCAGCAAATTGTATATAGGGATGAAGAAGAAGGTGGAGGGAGCAGTGTGTGTCCAATCATCATCATCATCTGCTTCTTCTAGTGAAATCAATGTAACACGTCGGTCATCATTGCTACCGACGACGAGTACACGGGAAGGCATGGCTGAAGCTCTTGCAGAAATCACAAGAAGGTATCATCCTACCATGAAAGTGTCATCATTTTAAATTTGATAATGTATGATATTACGTATAAGAGCTTGATAACTATGCATTTTTTCTCAATATTTCGTATTGCTGGGGAATCAAATGCCTACAGAAGATGATTTCAACAAAATGACCAATAAGTAAATCATCTAGAGGGCAAGCATGGTGTTGCATACAGAGAGAGCACTAGAATCACTTATGTCGAGGCGACCAGGGTCCCACATATCTATGCATGGAGGTGCCCTGTCTTTTTATTCATATATAATATCCTGGTTTTCCCTATATAATTATTATCCATCCGTTGAGTTAGATTTGCACAACTGGGATGCATAAATGTTAGTCTCATTGGTCATTTGGTCTACTCTATTATATGGGGTCTATCCATCCATTATGTTAGATTTGCACAAATTGAGATGCATTGATGCTGGCCGTATAGGTCATTTTGGTTCACTCTCTATCAGATACTATCTTATTGTTCTAGTTCTACACAATTGGGAATTTGAAGAAGTTTATATATGACATTTTATTTATATCTTTTTTTTATGATGGGTAGAGTACATATACTAACTCCAAGAAATGAATTCGCAGGTCTTCGTACTTCAGGAAAATCGAAGATGATGTTCAGAAACACGCAGATTCTATAATGGAGGTGAAATCTAGACTGGAGGCATTTTCGACCGATGATATGAGGGGACTATGGGAATTCCATAAGAGCATCGAGTCACGGCTTGAGCAATTAACCGATGAGTCCCAGGTCCTTATATTATTGCATATACCTCCAAAGCTTGGAGTATTAAATTTCAAAATATGTGAACATATTTGGCTGACATTGGCTCCCACCCATTCAACAATGAGCTATATACATATGTTTTGGATTATTCTAGACCTCATTTCAGGCCTCATTATAAAGCTTTATTTTCTTTGTGATTATGATTTTTATAGGTGCTTGCACGTTTTAATGGATTTCCAGTTAAAAAGCTCGAGACCTTGAGGGCAGCAGCATCTTTATACAGTAGAATGAACTCTTTGCTAGAACAAATAAAGGGCTTTGCAATTGAACCTCCTGTTCAGGAGCAGATCGAAAAAGCCACTTCATTATTTGAGAAGGTATACATAGCATAAAATGTGTGTTATTCACATTGCAATGGAAAGATGTTTTTTTAGCTTTTCTACGTGGTTTGTTTTGAGAAAGCTACTTACTTTCTTCGGGAATGTATATATATGCATGCATATGTTCAGTTCATTTTGTTGAAAAGATGCTTGTTCATCAGTTTTCTTTTGTTTTTTTATACACTATTCTTATTTGATGCTAGCAAAACGCTCCAAATTTACTTGTTAACATTTTTATATAGTTTATTTGCTTTGCTAACATTGTTTTTTTTATGCTTGATATTCTATTTTACATGGCTCATTGTTATTGGTTTATTTTCTTGAAAAACCAAGGTTAAGGCAGAAGTAGAAGGCATAGAGAGAACAAAGGATGACGATCTTCAGCGTTTTAGAAATCAGAAGATTTACTTCAGTTTTGAGATAATCAATAGCATCAAAGAAGCTGCGGTTGACTTATCATCAAGATGTCTGGCATCAGCATTACAGGTGAGAGGTTTTAACAAAGATTCTGCCATTGTAGGGTGGGGGGGTTAATTAAGCACAAGTTATAGCTACATTTATTAGGTATTGGTTAAGGTGGGCCATTTGCTCTAGGGTTTATGAATATATAAATGACTCTCTCAAGCATGGGTCGGACCTAGTGTTTGAATGGAAATGCATTGCTAATGTAGCAAGACCTCTTTGGTATAATATATTGGGTTCTGATACAAAACTCTTGTATTGCCAAAATGTACACTGGCTTGAATCTGAGTGACCCAGAAATCAATGACAATCTGGCAAAGAATCATTTGTTGGCTGGAAAAGGGTGGTTGTTGACAACTTCTTGTCTGACAAAGTGTAAAAAAAGCTCATTAGGATTATCATACACATTGACGAAAATGAATGCCTTCTTTACAGGTTCTAGTAAGAGGCATTGTCAATCAAATACATTGTAATGTGTTAACTTGAGGCATTAAGATTATCATATACAATGGCCAAATCTGCACACATTGTTCGAAGAACACTTTTGTGAGGGGAACACACCGCACAGAAGGATTGAATTTAGGTTGAGACGGATCCATCACAAGATCTTTTTCAACTAGCCACTTTGGGCAACATTATTCTGTGAATTCCTCTCTATGACCAACACTTTTATGTTAACTAATCATATATTTCATTACACTATCTATGCAGTTAGTAGAGTGCAATCTTAACACACCAAAAGGATGACTGAACTGTCAATTGATAGCTTAATACCACTCATTGATTATACTACTGACTGACACTCAATTGTACAAGGATGTCTAAATGTGTGTATTGTTTTTGTCATGTTATCAGGAGAGCCAGAGATCCAAGGCAAGCGTTGAGGAAGAGAATGTTTGTGCCAAGGATATGAGTAAAGTGAGGGTCAATTTTCAAATGCTATATAAAGCATTTCAACTAGCCTTTAGGGTCCATAATTTTGCAGGAGGGCATGATGAGAAGGCTGAGAAGCTATCCATGGACATAGCCCTAGAGATGGAGACCTATCCTTCATCTCTCTGGTCTGAACTTGTAACCAAGTAGGAGGAAGACCTTTCCTGGTATATATGGAAGAATTCCCCTAATGTCATCACCAATTTTGAAGGGTATGCTTTGGAGTGTAGTAGGAAAGGGAAGTATTCTTATGATTCTCTTCTCTCTTAAAACTCCCAAAGCAATTCCTTAACCATCACATTCATTCATCATTAATCAATTTTCTAAACATCATTATCCCACATCCTTGGTCATCATTAGTTGCGTGTTTGATGGATTTGACACATTTGATGTCTCTGGTTATATATATTCATCATGCATTGTGTATTACAATCCTAATGCACTATTTGAAGACAGTGTGTTTCAAAGATGCAATAGTGATGTGCTAATTGTGTGGATGACTAATGAGTGTTTTCTAGATACAACATAATTGCCTAAACTTTGGTTGAGATTCGACACTTTACAATTGACAATTGCCCATCACTTGTTGAAGATCTTTATAACATTTGTAGATGGTTAATATGAGTGAATGATAATGCAAGTTATATAAATTTGATAAAAAAAATAGATTCAAGTTGAATCATTAATATTCCCAAAGAGAAATCAAGAAAATGAACTCAGTTCTTTTTGAAATAGAGCCTCAGAAATGCTTTTGAAATTATCATCTTCACTGTACATACAAAAGCATAGCTATGATATGTTTGTTGGGATTCACAATAGCACTTTATAACTTCATTAGAGACCAAAAACCTACAAAATCATGCACAATACTACACCAGAATTTCGCTTGGAAAACCTTTTGGGAGGGATAAGAAACCATAGGACCAAGTCCAAAACAGACTTCACATCAAGCTATGTTCGAGATTTAAACTAGTCACAACCTAAAACAACTCGAATGAAACTCAATTTCATAAATGGTGACAATTTCATCAAAATCATTACCTTTCTTTTGTCTAAGACCCTTCACAACCAAACACACATTATGGTTTACAAGCTTATGATCATCTTGTTTCTAACTTGAATGCCCACATGTTTTTCAAGGCTTTTCTTCCCTTTGGAAGTTCAACTAAATCAAATGTGTTATTTTTCCTTGAAGGGTTCATTTTGTCATGCATGGCTTTTATTCAATTATCCTTAACCTTATGGTTTTCCACATTATCAAAACTCTTTGGCTCCTTCCCCCCATCAAAGATCGAGATATAATGTGAAATAGGATATCTTATAGATGGTTGTCATTCTCTAGTAGACCTTCTACACTTGTTGATTAGTTGCCTCGCCTAAGGAAATGTGCTCTCGCCGCTCAATGCCTACATGTGGTAAAATAACATCATCATTAGACTCAATCCTATTATCTATAATATGTGGCTCACCAACATGCGCCTAGTCTTTTACCTTCTATTTAAGTGTTTGATTCTTTTACCTTTTCGATGTCTCCAATGGTTTTCTCCTCGACGAACACTATACCGCAACTTCGAATAAATTTCATTTCCATTGGGTCATAACATCTATAACCAAATTAATCTTATACCTAAAAAAGAAGTTTAGACTTAACATCATTACCATATAAAACACCTATTAGGATTTCTACGGTTCACCTTGCAATGCAAT
The DNA here is from genome assembly GCF_043228905.1 of Azolla caroliniana. NCBI lineage: Eukaryota > Viridiplantae > Streptophyta > Polypodiopsida > Salviniales > Salviniaceae > Azolla > Azolla caroliniana. Next base: position 14,380,026 of record NW_028230447.1, read on the forward strand.
AGTAGGAGATAGGTTAAGCCCAAAATTTTTTAGAGAACTTTGCATGTGAGATGAAGCATCATTACATTCCACTAGAGGGTCAACTATTTCTTGAGATTTCTGTTTGGATATCCACCACGAGGTTGTGGTTTACATGCTCTAGACCAATTTTTTCTCATGGTGTGTAGAGGTGTAAAAGTTTCTCTAGTTCTTAAGGGGATTGTGTTGGGTCTATCCACTCAAGTGGAGCCCACAAGCGGCAGACAACTGAGAGATGATTGATATCCAACCGAGAGTCAAGAGCTAACTAAGAGTCGGTTGAGGCCGAATAGCCGATTGAGAGTCGGCTGAGGCTGAAGAGCCAATCGAGAGCCAGTAGATAGCCGAGTGTGGGCTAAGGACAGAGCTGGCAATGAGCGACGTCAACGGCCAATTGGGAGTTGGTTAAGAGCATACAACCGATTGGAATTCGGTTGAATGTCGATTCAACCAAGGGTTGAATCGACTGAAATAACTAAATTGACTGAGAGCCGATTAAAAAATTGCTAGAACTCAAAAGTAATATTTATAACACGTTCACTTCAGAAGTGGAAGGATCCCCCATTCCACTTTTAGATTCCTTTTATAATTGTGCAAATTTATGCAATATATAGAAACTTGTTACACCAATATCACACGTTCGTCAACCCATACAAAATTTACTAAATTATTAATATTTAACAAGTTTCAAAGTTGAAAACATTTGAAGTTGGTGATCTCGAAATATGAAATGTAATTAAAATTAAGAATATGACAATTGTTTATTCATTTGACAAAAGTTAAACTTTCAAACAATATTATGCAATATGCAAAGTTCAACTTGATTGAAATGTTGAGGAAATCATTATCTGTAGACATAAAATGTAGTTTTTTTTTTCCAAAATGGAGCTACTTTCTCATTAGTTAGGAAGGATTATTACAAAGAGACTATACAATGAGGCTAATACACAAATCGGGGAATCTCCCTCCGATCAAGTTCAAGAAAATGAGACTACTTACATAGCCTTTCAGACTGACTACATTAAACTTAATGTAAGTAGATACCCATAACTAAAAACGGTGCCATTCAGTGTTGGCTAGTACGAGCCAACTCCTAGGGCCTACAACGAAGGGAGGGTGACCGGTGTGTTGGAAATAGCCAGCGTGGGGGCTGGTAGTTCCACCTCGAGCCACTTCCTCCTTGTGTCACCATAGGCGTGTTCCGCCATTTCTACCAAAAGCGCAAACGGGCAGTGACCACGTCATGTCACGGACACACCAATCGCGGACTCGGATGGAACATGGATGATGAGGCTACGACGGAGCGATGAGGCGAGGAACTTAAGATGGGGAACGTCACAAGAGCATAAAGATAGAGATGAAGATTAAGGAAAGAAGATGGGCGAAACGGGAATACTAGATTGATATGTCCATGACTGGCGTTGAATCCCTTGAAAGGGACCACGGAGGTTACAAGTATTTATACTATGAGTCGAAGTACATGCATTAGAATATTGGAGAATATTTTATCTCTAGAACCTTCTAGTTCTAGAACTTTCTACAAACTACTAGAACTTAAAATAGATAATCTACGGACATATACATAGCATAACCATGTATTTGGATGTATTGGTTAGAACATAACACTTGACTATAATACAAATCGTCAAGAGTTCAAATCTTGGCATGACTATTGTCATGTCCGTGACATTATCCTCCCTTTTATGGTCGCCTTTTCGGAAGCGTGGTGTAGGGTAAGCTGAAAGAGAAAATCGGAGATGGCTGAGGAGTGAGTGACCATTAGCTGTCCTCACTAGAGGTTAGAACATCAAGAGACGTGAGCGACCATGTACGGTCCTCACTGAGAACAGGAACACGGGAATAGGAACACGAACGAGTGTGATCGATCATGTGGCCGTCAACGGGAACTCGAACACGAACGAGCGTGAGTGACCATGTGGCCGTCACCGGGAACTCGAACACGAACGGGAGTGAGCGGCCATGTGCGGCCCTCGCCAAGAACTAGAACATGAACACCAACGGGAATGAATGAGTGGCCTCGTGCGGCCTTCACCGGGAACTGGAAGACGAACACCAATGGGAGTAAGTGGCCTCGTGCGACCCTCACCGAGGACACGAACACCGACGGGAATGAGCGGCCTCGTGTGGCCCTCACCGGGGACACAAACATCGACGGGAGTGAGCGGCCCTCATCGGGAACTAGAACACGAACACGAACAGGAGTGAGTGACCATGTGGGGCCCTCACTAGGAACTGGAACACTTGACGTCGATGAAGGCTAGGCAAAGTAGTGTTGATGACAACACTAAGAGGTGCTAAAATTGATGATGTCAAAGATAAAGCAATGAAGATAATGATGTTCTGAAAGTGACTTTGGAAGTAATGACTATGAGTATGACAATGCTGGAAACTGAGAAATAGATGAAGAGGATAAGAAACATAGATATCAAGATGTTGAGGATAAAAAGAAACACGAAGACATGGATATAGAGGATGATAGAAAACATAGTGATAAGGACGAAGATGATAAGAAACACATAGATAGGGATGATGATACGAAACACATAGAAATGAAAATGGTAGGAAACAAAGGGGGAAGGATGACAATGACAAAAGCGCAAATATAGGGATGATGATGATAAGAAACACGGATATATATATATATATATATATATATATATATATATATATATATATATATATATATAGTGATTCAAACTGTCACGGCCACACCAATCGCGGACTCGGACGAAACACGGATGATGAGGCTACAATGGAGCGATGAGGCGAGAAACTTAAGACGGGGAACGTCACAAGAGCATAAAGATAGAAATGAAGATTAAGGAAAGAAGATGGGCGAAACGGGAATACTAGATTGATATGTCCATGACTGGCGTTGAATCCCTTGAAAGGGACCACGGAGGTTATAAGTATTTATACTATGCGTCAAAGTACATGTATTACAATATTCTGGATAATATTCGAGAGAATATTCTAGATTCTTCTAGAACCTTCTAGTTCTAGAACTTTCTACAAACTACTAGAACTTAAAATAGATAATCTACGGACATATACATAACATAACCATGTATTTGGATGTATTGGTTAGAACATAACACTTGACTATAATACAAATCGTCAAGAGTTCAAATCTTGGCATGACTATTGTCATGTCCGTGACATTATCCTCCCTTTTATGGTCGCCTTTTCGGAAGCGTGGTGTAGGGTAAGCTGAAAGAGAAAATCGGAGATGGCTGAGGAGTGAGTGACCATTAGCTGTCCTCACTAGAGGCTAGAACATCAAGAGACGTGAGCGACCATGTACGTTAGTAATAATGAAGCATATTAATGAAACATATGGACACTATGGACATAAATTCCATGAACAATATCATCTAGAGATTAACCATACACACCCATGAAAGAAGACACCCATACACACATATCATATAATTAATGGACTACTTGGACACTCATTATGGTCACACCCAAAAGTACGGTGGGTCCGAAATGTAGAACATATGTGATGATCAAAAGTTATAATGTTGATTAAAACATGTAGCTCAAGTTATAACGTCGATAGCAACCACACAAATGTAACAATATAAACAATTAAAGAAACAATATAAACATTGGTAGACATATGTAAAGAAACAATATAAACATGCAACGGTTAGATTCAAATGTCAATATACATTGGTGACTAAAGTTTTACATAGCTATTAAGGTGCCTACATCATTATCATCTTCATCTCGTTGAGAACTTCACATATTGTTGCAGTGCTATCGATACCAGAGAGACCGACAATTGTAGGGTCCTTTTGATGGTAATAATCGAGATCAATAAGTTTCCCGGGTTCATCAACTAACAGATGAATTAGCTCATGGGAGGCTGTTTGAAATTGCGCGGTATAAACAATGTGTTTGGCCCCTACTTCCTCATCTTGGTCAGGACATTCCCATAATGCTTTAATCCTCTTGTTAATGAAATTGACTTGTTCATGCACATGCTGATGTATTACCTATTTGAAAATTGTTGGCATAAAAGGCCGACTCTTTCCAACTTGTATCCGTCCTAGTGTGAACTCGTCCATAAGTTAAGGCTTAGTATATAAGCAATAACCTAATGTTATAAAACACATCATCCTCTTGTTTTATTGTATTGTATCTATGAGAGAGAGAGCAAAAGAGAGAACGTAATAAAGCTTTCCATTAAAGCTCGATCTGTGAAAGTCTCTGTCTCTTCCATTCTCTATGTGTGTTGTTTGCTGTGCAGAACCGAATACAGGTCATCAATAACATTTTCGGATATACACATACGCATCAACTGGTATTAGAGAGACCTTGCTTCTTCGCGGCAACAAACAACAGAAGAAGCTGAAAGAAAAGACTAGGTCAGTAAATCTCACTTCAAAAAGAATATGGCTTCAACATCCAGGACAAGAGTTGAAATCAGAAAGTTCAACGACAAAAACTTTGCCCTATGGATGGAGATGATGCAGGATGTGTTGATCATTCAAAGACAGGTCAACGCTATTCGGCACAATGAAAAGCCTACTACGATGACAACAGAAGAGTGGAGATCAATGGACAAAATAACACTATCCGCCATCTGAATGCATCTGGCTGAAAACGTTTATTTCGGCATGGCAAAGGAGATGACGACGTTCTCATTGTGCGAGAAGCTACAGGCCGTTTACACAAAGAAGTCCGATTTTGATCAAAGAACTTTTCAACATGAAGATGAGAGAGACTGATCCAGTAGCCTCCCACATCAACCCCTTCAGCCGGGTGTTGTCAGAACTCTCCTCACAAGGGATCAACTTCGAAGAAAAAGTTAAAGCCCTTGCCCTCCTATCGAGCTTGCCAGCGAGTTGGGAGGTATTCTGCATGACATACGCCAATAGCCGACCGATCCTAAATCTGGATGAAACAATCGGCCAACTCCTCATAGAGGACATTCAACGAAAATCGGTGGGACTAACTATTGATGAGTCGGTAGAAGACCACCACTCGACTGACAGAGTCGAACAAGAGAACAAGCTGATAGAACCGGTCGGAACACCAACCGATCGAAAACGAGGGGAGACTGATAGCGGTAGAAGTCGAGAATAGGCCGATCAAATGAGTTTTGCAGGCATTGCAGAAAAGCTGGCCACAATGTTTTAGACTGCGAGTCGATCAAGAGGAAAGAGAGTGGTCGACGATCCAAGCAGAATCGAGGACGATCTGACTCGGACCACTCTCTAGTCGGCAACCAAATCAACATTGCCAAAATCAGATCTGAAGAAATCCTCCCCTTAGAGGACTCGATGATCGGAGAAGTTCTCTACAGTGCACAAGATGCACACACGTGATTATTGGACTCTAGTGCCACATTCCACGTGACCCCCAACATCAAATGGTTTTCGAACTATTCGGCCGACACCAATGGCACAATCTGACTGGGAAATGTCATGATATGGCAAGACTCGAACCCATGACCTTAAGTTATATGGGTCGAGCTCTTGACCATTAGATCATCTATTGTAATACGTACGATATTATTTTCATTTACATTTTATTATAGGAAATTAGTGTATATTCCAGATTTCTCTGGAACATTCTAGAAGCTTCAGGATTACTCTTGAAAACACTATAAAAGAGGGCACTAGGCATTATGTTGAACCAAATTGGTTCAACGCCAGTCTTAAGCCTTTTAGCCACCATTGTATATTCTCTTCATATAATACATATCTTTCTTAGCATCACTCTCTCTCTCTCTCTCAATCTCTCTTTCTCTCTGTCTTGCTCACTTCTTCCTTCTCTCGAAGAAGTTCCACACCTCTCATAGTACTAATCCTTCGTTTAGTACTAATTTCTTCTCTGTCTCAGTACTGTTCATGACAGTTTCAACCAATTTTCCCTACCTTTTGTCTCTCTCATTTCCTACTAATCTTTTATTCCTCTTTTCTTTCATCCCATGGCCACTGTTAGTGCTGAAGAATATCAATTTGTTTTCTCGGAATTTCAATGCTTGAAGGAGAAGTTCCATGCTTTGGAACAAGAAAACCAACGGTTGCTGGGGGATCTTCAGCAAATCTCCTTAGAAAAGCAGCAAACGCAACAACAACATGGGGAACTTGCGTTACGTGTGCAAAAACTCGAAGCAACCATCGTAGCGATGCAACAACAAGGGCCCAGAACACAAGGGATTCATAAAGAACCCAAGATTGGCCTTCCCACGAAGTTCGATGGAACGCGATCGCAGTTTAGAGGGTTCCTTAACCAGGTACGATTAGTTATTGAAATGCATCCTTCCCGATATCCCACCGATGCCTCATGAGTGGGTTTAGTAAGCACTTTGTTAAGTGGCTCAGCGTTGTCATGGTTCGCTCCACTATTAGAAAAGGAATCTCCGTTACTCAACAATTTTGAAGAGTTTCTAGGTGAGTTTAAAGCATGTTTCGGAGATACTGACAGCATCAGGACTGCAATCAACAAAATCCGGCGATTACGCCAAGGTGACCGTCCAGCCTCTGCATACGCTGCAGATTTTCGCCTACTCGCCGCCGATATCCCTTGGGATGACCAAGCGTTGATGGAGCAATTCCGTTATGGTTTACGCATCGATGTCAAGGATTTACTATTGACCTTCCCCGAAGAGCCAAAGTCCTTAACAGAAGCAATTAGTTGCGCGGTGAGATGTGACAACCGCCTCTTTGAGCAACGTTCGGAACGACAGCTACAGATGCCGAGGGCAAGATCAGAGCCCACCTATGCCTCAGTGGTAGCAAGACCTTTTCTGAGGGAGTCATATAATGCGCCTCGAGCGAATACTCCGACTCCGATGGAGATTGACACTACACGTCATCGAGGGCAATTATCCGAAGAAGAAAAGCAGCGACGTCGTACAAATCGACTATGTCTTTACTGTGGTGGACCAAGACATATCGCAATAAATTGCCCCCATAGGCCAAGAAGACAGGTAAACCAAATAGTCGCTAGTTCTAATTGTACTAAATCCGAGCCTATTTCAGTAGGGATATCTGATAGTCCTAATAGTACTAATAGTACTAATATCCCAAATCTAGCAAACAAATTTGATGTCCTTAGTCAGTTAGAAGAAGAGTTAAACGACTAAGTCCAGCCAAAATAGGAGCCGTTTGGTTGGACAACCCTAGATCTGTGCAACCCATTAGTGGTTCCATTCCCTTTAAGCAAGTTAGTGATGTGTTCGTAGCCCAAGTAATAGTTAGTACTAAAAGTACCCCTCCAGTACATGTCCTAGCACTCCTAGATTCCGGAGCTAACTCTTGCTTTATGGATAAGAAATTTGCTCAAGCTCATAAGATATCCCTAAGAAAACTCCAATGTCCAGCCTCTGTAGTAGTCATTGTTGGACGTCCCATTGCTTCCGGAAATATCATAGAAGAGTCAGAGCCCATTAATATTGTCCTAGATAACTTAGCGTGTGTAGTATCATTTAATATTATTAGTATCCCAGAACATCCTATAGTTTTAGGATTACCGTGGTTCGAGTTACATAACCCAAACATATATTGGAGAACAAGAGAAATCCGGTGTCGACAAACCCAAGGGTCAACTCAGAAGATGGCAACCATTTCGCTACGTCAGTTGCGTAAAGAAGGGCGCAAGGAGGAAATGTTCCTCTTTGCAATATCAGTAAACCCCTCTAGCACCACTAAAGAAGAATCCACCGTTCAACTTCCCGAGAAGTATCGTCATTACGCCGATGTGTTCGATAAAGTACAAGCCAACACACTTCCTCATCATCGACCGTATGATTGCCCCATCGATTTACAACCGGGAAAAGAGCCGCCATGGGGACCGATCTACAATTTGTCACCAACCGAGCTGGAAGTCCTTCGGGCCTATATAGAGGAGAATTTGGAAAATGGTTTCATTCGGCATTCGAAATCTCCAGCCGGCGCGCCCATTTTCTTCGTCAAAAAAAAAGATGGATCGCTTCGTCTCGTTGTAGATTACCGTGGCTTGAATAAGGTTACAATCAAGAATACTTATGCTCTTCCCCTTATCTCAAGTCTTTTAGAACGGATCAATGGTGCCAGGTTCTTCACGATGATCGACTTACAGGGAGCATATAACCTCGTACGGATCCGACCAGGAGACGAATGGAAGACCGCGTTTTGCACCAGATATGGGCACTTCGAGTATACGGTCATGCCGTTCGGCCTCACTAATGCGCTGACAGTCTTCCAGCACATGGCTAATGATATATTCCGAGATCTATTGGATGATTGTTTGATCATCTATTTAGATGATCTACTGGTTTATTCAAAGACCCAAGAAGAACATGATTCTCATGTACTATTAGTACTAAAACGACTTCGAGAACATGGTCTGTATGCAAAGCTAGAATAATGTAGTTTCAGGTGCAACCAAGTGGAATTTCTCGGCTACATCATTTCGTCAGAAGGCATCTCCATGGACCCAACTAAGGTCAAAACGGTGGTAGAATGGCAGACTCCGCGTTCGGTGCGGGATGTGCAATACTTCTTAGGCTTTGCCAATTTTTACCGGAAGTTTATACAAGATTACTCAAAGATCGTTCTACCTCTCACACAACATACCAGGAAGGGACAACCGTTCATCTGGTCTGAAGAAACGGACATGGCTTTCGAGAGTCTTAAAAAGGCATTTACATCGGCTCCAATTCTAGCTCATGTCGATCTGGAAAAACCATTCATTATCGAAGCTGACGCATCGGATTTTGCATTGGGGAGCATTCTGTCACAACAGGGGAATGATGAGAAGCTACATCCTGTGGCTTTTCACTCACGCAAGTTTGACGCCACCGAAATCAACTACGAAATTCATGATAAGGAGCTATTGGCAATAGTGGATTCTTTTATGCAATGGAGGCATTTTCTGGAGGGATCCTCTCATCCGGTCACCGTATTTAGTGACCACAAGAATCTTGCCTACTTTCAGGATGCTCGTGTGTTGAATCGACGTCAAGCTCGGTGGGCCCACTTCCTCATGCGTTTCGACTTCAAAATTACATATCGTCCGAGGAGGCACCAAGGGAAGGCAGATGCATTATCACGACGTTCGTATCTAGCACCCCGTCCCGGCGAGCCAACTTTCGATAACCAAAAACAAGTCATCTTGGGACCGACACGACTACAAGCAACACAGATCTTTGACATGCGTATGGATTCCCGCGTTATCGATACCATACGTGAAGACTTGAAGACAGATGCGTTCGCCCAAGCTATACTAGCACAAATTGATCCCTCTCGAGCGTCGTGTTCACAGTCGCAACCACCAGGTACGGACTATCGGCAATTCAAATACCATGATGGATTACTCTTCTTTAAAGAACTTTTGTATGTTCCTAATGGTTCTTGCCGCCTTCAAGTAATACAAAACTGTCATGACACATATACAGATGGGCATTTTGGTAGTACTAAAACATTACATTTAGTACAACGAACATTCTGGTGGCCCTGTATGCGACAATTTGTCGAGGATTTTGTTCAGACTTGTGATACATGTTGCAGAGCGAAAATGCCAAGGCATCATCCATATGGTTTATTAGAACCATTACCAATTCCAAGCAAGCCGTGGCAATCCATTGCTCTAGAATTCATCACAGATCTTCCAGTCTCTAAGGGGTTCAATGCGATTCTAACGGTGGTCGATCGATATACGAAGATGGCTCATTTCTTGCCATGTACTAAGGAGATCTCCAGTGAAGACACTGCCGAAATTGTCATGCGTGAAGTATGTCGGCATCATGGACTTCCCGATAGTATCATCAGTGACCGTGGACCCCAGTTCGTGTCAAAATTCTGGAAGCACCTTTTTAACATGCTCAAGGTCACTTGTAACCTCTCCTCCGGCTACCACCCACAAACCGACGGCCAAGCCGAACGAACCAATCAAATGTTGGAGCAGTATCTGCGGTGCTTTCTCAGCTATCATCAGGATGATTGGGCAGATATTCTCCACTTCGCCGAATTTGCCTATAACAACTCTATCCACGCATCCACGAAAGTTACGCCATTTTATGCTTATACGGGATGTCACCCACGGTGGAGTGTACTTGAAACCCCAGAGGTGTCCACAAATCCGTACGCGGAGGATCGTTTGGAGCAGTTACGCAAGATACAAGCGGATTTATCAACTGATCTCCAACAAGCTCAACAAGCACACAAGGTCTACGTGGATCGTCATCGACTTCCATCCAGTTTTTATATTGGAGATTGGGTGTGGCTGCTACGACGACACATCAAGACTACTCGTCCATGTGAGAAGTTAGATTATCAGCGATTAGGTCCTTTCCATATTATTGGACAGATTAATGATGTCGCTTTTCGTCTCGATCTACCTCCTCAACTTCAGATATATCCTACCTCCTCAACTTCAGATACATCCGGTGTTTCATAGCTCTCTCCTCGAACCCTACCACGAGAGCACCATCCCAGGACGCCTTATCCAACCTCCACCCCCGATCGAGCTTGAAGATGGGCCGGAGTACGAGGTTGCCGCCATCCTTGATTCCAAGATTGTTCGCAACAAGCTCTACTATCTAGTCGATTGGTTAGGCTATAGCCCCAACGAACGTACTTGGGAACCGATCGAGAATGTGATCAATGCTCGTGCTCTTCTTGAAGACTTCCATCGTCAATATCCACACAAACCAGGTCCTCAATCCAAGACGACTCGTGACACTCGTCGTTTTAAAGGGGGGATAGAGTCATGATATGGCAAGACTCGAACCCATGACCTTAGGTTATATGGGTCGAGCTCTTGACCATTAGATCATCTATTGTAATACGTACGATATTATTTTCATTTATATTTTATTATAGGAAATTAGTGTATATTCCAGATTTCTCTGGAACATTCTAGAAGCTTCAGGATTACTCCTGAAAACACTATAAAAGAGGGCACTAGACATTATGTTGAACCAAATTGGTTCAACGCCAGTCTTAAGCCTTTTAGCCACCATTGTATATTCTCTTCATATAATACATATCTTTCTTGTCATCACTCACTCTCTCTCTCTCTCAATCTCCCTCTTTCTCTCTGTCTCGCTCACTTCTTCCTTCTCTCGAAGAAGTTCCACACCTCTCATAGTACTAATCCTTCGTTTAGTACTAGTTTCTTCTTTGTCTCAGTACTGTTCATGACAGGAAACAGGTAGGAGTGCAAGATTTCCAGAAATGGAGAGGTTCCCATCATATTGCCAAATGGCAACACAATAACCCTGCACCGAGTACGACACATACCTGATTTGAGATGGAACCTGGTCTCCATCAGCATGTTACCCAAAGACGGTGTCGTGTTTATTCACGGCCATAGTGAGAAAACCGGAGATGTTAATGGCATCGGCGGAGTGCATCATGTGCACTTACCCTTGTATAAAAGTGTAAGATAATTGGGGCACCTTTATGGCGCCGAATAGGAGTTAAGTTGGGACAGAGGATCCCATGTAAAGCGGGATTTATCCCACATAGTTACGCGACCCTCTCCTTGTTCTATAAAAGGGAGGGCGTGCCCCTTGTACAAGGATTCCCATTCATTTGGGTCCCAAACAGTTTTATTCCCATTTCTGGGTTCCATAGGTTCCCCTATGCAGGTAGGTTCAGAGCCATGCTCACAACAACCTCACCTCTCATGTTTTCAGAACCCTAATTTCTCCCCTTTCTTTTTTCGCTCCTCACATCCCCCTTTCTCTTCATATGGAGGCAGCTTGTACGAACAAACGTCTCCCCCCCTCACCTCTCCCTCTCACTTATATCCATATCTCCCCCATGCCCCTACATTACTTCCCGATAATCTAACTCATGTCCCCCCTTATTTTGCCCCTAATTCACATACTACCCTTCCCCCTCCTTTTTCTAATTTTCATTCAGCCCCCCCACCTTTTCCTACCCCTTTTGTTGAACCCCCCTCCTCTAACTCTTTCCGTTAGAAGAGCTCTTATATCACCTTAATAGTATAGTACATAAAAATCTAGGAACACTTTCCTTTATAGAAGTTAATTATATACTCCATAAACCCCTAAAGGGATATCAAGTATCTAATATTGACTTCCTTCCTAAACTCTATAAAACACCCATTGGATTTAGACCCATATGTTCTTATAATAACTCGATATTCGAGCAAACCTCGAAATGGCTACATTTTCAACTTTTACCCATCCTAGTACTCCAAAAACAATACCTAAAAGACTCACACTCCCTCATCCAAAAACTAGAACAACTAAACCCCCCTCCTAATAGTTTCATTTTCTCTTTTGATGTAGAATCCCTTTATCCTAGCATCCCCCCTAAGTTAGGACTCGAAGCACTTTGGCATATCATCTCCCTCCATTTTTCCTTAGCAAAGACTAATCTTATCTATAGCCTTAATGCTCTAACCCTAGAGTATCACTACCTAACCTTCGATAATCAAGTATACCAACAAATCAAAGGAACAACCATGGGCATCAACTTCTCAGTTGTCTATGCATGCCTTTTCTTATCACACTTAGAAAACTCACAAACCACACCCCATCTCTTCTATTTTACTAGGTACATAGATGATGCCTTCGGGGTTTGGACTGGTACGAAACCTCAACTCTTAGAATACCTCGGTTTCTATAGCCGTATGACCAATAACTCCATTAAACTTGTGATCCATACGTCCCCCACTAGGCTCCCTTTCTTGGATATTTGGATTAATCTAGAGAACTCTAAGTTCTCTTTCAATTGTTTCCAAAAACCATTAAATTCCTATCAATATCTTCCCTTCTCTTCAGACCATCCCATACACGTTAAACAAAATTTTATTTCAAATGAATTAAAACGCTACCTAGTTAGAGAAAGCACACCTATAGGGTACTTAGAAATGAAAAAGCGTTTCTTCTTTAGACTCATTAGTCGAGGTTACCTGCTCCATTTCATCCTTAAGGCTTTTAAAAAACATCATTTCTCCCTTAGGAATACTCTCATCCATAGGCATAAAAACAAATCTTCCCTTACACCTACCATATTCAAGCTTAGGTACTCGAAAAACTCCCCTAAATTAGGCATCCACTCGTTTTTACAAGACTTACATGCTGACCTTAGGCTAGATCCCCAACTAAAAGACATCCCTAAGCCTTTTATATGTTGGACCAAGTCAAAATCACTCTATTCTTATCTAGTCAAAACTAAATATATTGGATCCCCAAATCCCCATTAAAACGTCACACTTATCATTGGTATCTATTTAGTATAACTAAATCCCCAAAATCATCCCTTCCCATCAAACTCATTAAGCTATCCCTCTACTTTAACTACCTCCCTAACTCCCACATCCTCCTTTATACAGATTCAAAACTCCTCTCTCCTCTTCTCTCTCTCTCTCTCTCTCTCTCTCTCTCTCTTCTCCTCCTCCACTATTCTCTTTTGAACTATTCTTTAGATACCATACTATTTAACCTAATTATTCAACCGCCGAAGGTTATTCGCTCGCACTCCTTGCTTAGGCCATACGACCAACAACTACTCAAGATTCCATTCTGTTCCTTGTTTGAGGTTCCATTTTGATGTTAATAAACTTTGTGTGTAAGATCAGTTTCTGCCCTCAGTCTTGTTCTTCGATGGTCTATCTCTGTTAGGGTTTCATCTATGTGGGTGCGTTTGGGTGTGGCAAGCAGCGTGCGGACGGTCTTCGACCTTCTTGTTGTTAGGAATATGTCCCTCAAATGGGAGGAACCGACTGCTGAGAAGTAGTTGACAGTTGATGAGTCGGAAGAGCTGACCGCCGGAAAGTAGTTGACAATCGAAGACTGAGAGGAGCTGACTGTCGGAAATGTGCCAATAGTCAAAGACAAAAGGGAGAATCGACTGTTCGGACAAAGGAGAGTCGACAATCGAAGAATCGGAAGAACTGATTGTTCGGAAATAGTCGACATTCGAAGAGTCGACAACAAAGAGTCGACTGTCTAAAGAGACTAATTATTATTATAGTAATAATAATAATGATATGTAGCAGTGGCTACAGTTGTAAATAGCCCATACTGTGTATAAGTATAAATACAATTAGGGAAAAATGTTAGTGCATGTGCGTGTAGAGAGAGTGTAGAACAGAAAGAGAGAGAGCACGACTGTGAGGTTGTGCAGAGAGAGAGTGAGAGAGTAGCGCCATAACTATATCTGTTGCAGCAGATGCCAAGAGCCCTGTGTGGCTGATACACTCGTAGGAGTGTTGTAACATTCTCTGTGTTGTATATCCATTATACATAGTGAAGCTCTATTCCGGTGGTAGCGAGGGCGAGAGAGAGAGAGAGAGAGAGAGAGAGAGAGAGAGAGAGAGAGATGATAACAGATGATATATTATAGGAATAGTGAGTACAAGTAGCTATGAGGTTTAAGACTGGCGTTGAACTAATTTGGTTCGAAATAATGGCATGTGACTCCTTTTATAGTGTTCTCAAAAGTAGTCCTAAAGCTTCTAGAATGTTTCCAGAGAAATCTAGAATATACATTAATTTCCTATAATAAAACTTAAATGAAAATAATATCCTATGTATTTCAATAGATAGTATAATAGTCAAGAGCTTGACCCATATAACATAAGGTAATGGGCAGCGACACCGAGCAAATCGACTATGTCTTTATTGCGGTGGACCAGGGCATATTGTAGTAAATTGTCCCCATAGGCCAAGAATACAGGCAAACCAAATAGTTGCTAGTTCTAATTGTACTAAACCCGAGTCTATTTCAGTAGGAATATCTGATAGTCCTAATAGTACTAATAGCCCAACAGAATGGGAACGTTATCTCCCAAATTTTGGAGTTTGCATATAACAACTTCAAGCATATATCGACGGGATATAGTCCTTTTATGTTAATGTATGGTTTTCAGCCACGAGCCCTAATGGATGTTAATATACATTATGATGAGTTGCGAAGTACACAAAACTTTCTTCAGGATATGGGAGATATGTTGCATATTGCACGATATAATACAAAAACGGCTCAAGATAGAGCGCGTTTTTATGCCAATCATCATAGGCAACCTGTCAAGATTAGTACTAAAACAGAGGATAGTACTATTAGTACTAAGAGGAGGGGACTACGTAAGACTCACGAGAGAGCAAAAGAGAGAAAAGGGGGGGGGGGGGGGAGAGAGAGAGAGAGAGAGAGAGAGAAGGATGATAACAGATGATATATTATAGGAATAGTGAGGACAAATAGCTATGAGGCTTAAGACTGGTGTTGAACCAATTTGGTTCAAAATAATGCCTTGTGCCTCCTTTTATAGTGTTCTCAAGAGTAGTCTTGAAGCTTCTAGAATGTTCTAGAGAAATCTAGAATATACATTAATCTCCTATAAGAAAACTTAAATGAAAATAATATCCTACGTATTACAATAGATAGTATAATGGTCAAGAGCTCTACCCATTGCTTCCGGAAATATCATAGAAGAGTGAGAGCCCGTTAATATTGTCCTAGATAATCTAGCATTTTCATGGGTGAGAGCCCGGTGTCGTCCCATTGCTTCCGGAAATATCATAGAAGAGTGAGAGCCCGTTAATATTGTCCTAGATAATCTAGCATGTGTAGTATCATCTAATATAATTAGTATCCAAGAACATCCCATTGTTTTAGGATTACCATGGTTCAAATTACATAACCCAGACATAGATTGGAGAACAAGAGAAATCCGGTATCGAAAAGCCCAAGGATCTACTCATAAGATTGCAACCATTTTGCTACATCAGTTGCGAGAAGAAGGACGCAAGAAAGAAATGTTTCTCTTCGCAATATCAGTAAAACCCTCTGACACCATTAAAGAGGAGTCCACCGTTCAACTTCCAAAGAAGTATCATCATTATGCTGATGTGTTCGATAAAGTACAAGCCAATATGCTTCCTCACCATCGATCGTATGATTGCCCCATCGATTTACAACCAGGGAAAGAGCCAGGCATTGAATCAATTTGGTTCGAAATAATGCCTTGTGTCTCCTTTTATAGTGTTCTCAAGAGTAGTCCTGAAGCTTCTAGAATGTTCTAGAGAAATCTAGAATATACATTAATTTCCTATTACAAAACTTAAATGAAAATAATATTTTACGTATTACAATAGATAGTATAATGGTCAAGAGCTCGACCCATATAACATAAGGTCATGGGTTCGTGCCTATTGATCATATCCAACCTTATCTCATCACCAATATGAGTAGTAATGCTCGTAGAGCCCTTACACTACTTCACACTCGATCTCACAAGTTAGGTATTGAAGTTGCATCATGGTATCAAAATGTAACTAATTTGAAGACATGCAAAATATACAATGAAGGCATGGTAGAGGATGAATGTTACTTGCTCTTCACATGCTCAACATATAGTGCATTTCGTTCAAAATATGCTAACATACTAAGAGGGAGTGATAGCTTCAAGATATGCTAACATACTAAGAGGGAGTGATAGCTTAAGTGCCATACTTAAGACACCAATGAATGTATACTCTAGTCCCATAGGTCAAAATTGGCCTCTTTATGGATGATAAAAAATTCTAATTCTAATTCTAGCACTAATATGACTATCATATTGTAATCAATCGGTAATTTGACCTTGAAATGTATAAACTCGCTTTGCATATTGATGAACAATATATGGTCGTCATGTCATAATCTAAGGCACAACAAAAGGAGAATGCATTCATCTTGGTGTCCAAATGGGCAAAGTGAAGCTGTTTATGGGAACCATAAGGATGGTCAAAGAGTTATGATTGGTTGGCTCACATGCATTGAACCTCATAAACTCCCTTTCACATGTCAACGAAAGACCATGAAGATAAAGTGAAAACAACAATGGGCAACCAATCCATGGCACACTTGTAAGCAAATAATACGATAACGAATCATGATAGATGAACAAATTCTTCATAGTCATACTAGTGGGCCAACAAGAAAATCAAGTATCACGGCCAATTTGCATTTGAAAATATTGGTAAAGCAAGAATGCAACACCACGACCCAATTGGATTCAAAATTATTGTAAGCAATGGGTGTATTTGTTGTGTTGTGGACAAATTAGTCATTAAGTTCCAATGACCAAAAAGTGAAGCCGACCACATAACAAGACTGAGGCATCTCCAAAACAAACCTTATATTTTATCAAATTCTAATGAAACATTTCATTGATGGTTTGGATTTGGTTGTGTTTGAAATTCTTGTTCCTTCCAATCAATCATATGCTTGTGTAGTATTAGGTTTTTAAATGATTGATTGTTGATACATCATTGTACACTACAATTCCCCACCAACTTACATTTCCATGCGTGGTAGTGGGTTTTGTACATAGATCATTTAGTGAGGAATCTAGGAAAGGTAAAAGATGAGCGTTAATTTCTTGTGGTTATTGTGTGGTACAACTAAAGAGTGTGAGGAAAAATAAGTGAGATATTTTATTATTATTATTGTCAAAGGCCAATATGACTTATAAGAAAAAATATAATACATGTAAAGTGACTAGCAACTCTCAATATGAATGTCATAATTGCATGTTACTATTAGGTTGGGTCAAAGATACATGGAGATGGTAGTCAAATGTTATCATAGGCAAAGAATTGTATCATGTGTGATACTCAAACTCTCAAACTTGTTTAGGACAGAATGTGTATGATCTGTTATATAAGATTGTCCCTCCTTGTGGGGGAGTTGGCTGAAAAGCCGAAATGAGAGTCGGCTGGCCGAAATCGGCCAAAAAGTCGAAATGGGATCCGATCGAATGGAAGTCAACAGAATAGAAGTTCGGACGAATATGTGTGTGTGTGTGAGAGAGAGAGAGAGAGAGAGAGAGAGAGAGAGAGAGAGAGAGAGAGAGAGAGAGAGAGAGAGTGTTACGGGCATGACCATATAATATCCCGTGGTAAGAATTTACCGTAGTATTCTATACACGTGGATAAGTGTGAGGGTTAAATGAGAGTGTAAAGAAGGGGAGGATTACTTTTAATCCTTGGGATTGAGACAACCCATTAGGTCAAGTGTGAACTTGCCTGGGGGCCTTGGGTTTCGCTATAAATAAGAGGCCTAGCTACCCTCATTTGATCATCTTTTGACTACATCGAGACTCTGCTCGTGTGGTGGGTCAACTCTTGTAGCGAGCGCGCCAGCACCAGGTACGACTCGACGCCACGGCGGTGGTATGGGACGCCGATCGAGGCTCGAGTCCGTCTCGATCCCTTCGCTCGGGGGTGGTCGGGTGGATCGGCACCCTTCTTTCTCTTTCTCCTTTCTATCTATCTTTTCATTATCCTTATCTTAAGCTTACGTTAATATCTAGATCTATAATATTTGGTATCAGATTTTTGTACTAATGTTTCTTTGTTTTTCATTTGTCTTTTGATTGATGCTGATCGATCGTTGTGCGGTTGGCCTTGATCCAGACAACGATCAACAAAGAACTTCGGTAACTCTTTCCATAATTTTTCTTTCTATTCTCTCTTCTCCCATCTAATCATGTGTTTAGTTTATATGTAATTTTTTTCATTAAGTCAATGATGTTGTAGTGGTCTTTAATTGATTATCTAAAACGTTTACATATGTGCACGAGGTCAATACCTCGTTTGACATATTGATAATATGTGATGAGTGTCGTATGCGTACGAGGTTAATACCTCAATTACGTATTACGTTCACGAACATATGTTACGTTTGCGTATGAGTTTAATACCTTGATTTGTTGTAAACGATATGCGTTTGGTCTCGTATGCGTAAGAGGTCAATACCTCCATTGCGTATTACGATGATCTCTTATTTGTTGATGTTTCGTGTGCGTAGAGGTATATACCTTGATTACGTATCTCGATCACATCATTTGTGGCTATTTAATATAACGATATGTTTAATATAGGCATATGTGGTCACATATATACGTATTTGATCGTATATATGTGATAAGTAAACATATGTGTATATTCGTTATTACGTGATTATATCGAAAGTTGTCCTTGTCAGGAAAAGGATGTTGGTGGCCGTCCTCACATTTTTGTGAGAATGGTGTTGTCACCATCCCTTTTTCAACATTTTTTTATTGTTGATAACCCCCTTGACGACCTCGATTTCGTTACGTAAAGAAACGCGAATAGCCAAAATGATGTTGAGTACGTAGGGCTTGACCCACTTCAAGTGAGGTCGCTCCAATGACGCACGTATCCAACATCCCTCCCTCGTTACATGGATACGATGCCACCATGAGCTCGTTCTTACGAGAGGCATTCGTAATGACGTGACCATGTGATGGCCCACGTGAGCCTACTACGAAACGAGGGCTCATTTGGCTTGACCATTAGGTTGCACTTTGGCGTATGCCATCGTAATTACGAGACTTGAGGTTAGGTAACGTACCAACATAGTTTTGGTAAATGAGGGCGAAATAAGGACCCTTGCCATATATGTTCTTTTAAAAAAACATATATGATCAATTGCCTCGCATATCTCTTATACGCATCAAACATTAAGCATTCGAGAAGAGCAACTTACTTGGTTGGCTCAAGTGTTTAATGTATTTGTTCTCGAGGTCTCGAGTTCAAATATGACAAAGACCATACAACATCCTTGATACATATGACTATAACACATGTTTAGACTTAAGGTCTAAGTGCACCTCGGGGTCCTCGTAATAGGACTTAAAGAGCCGAAACCACTTATGTGGGCACCGAAACATAGTTTATTGTTAACATTTTTTTCGTGTATAAACTATTCATGACGCGAACATACATGGTTGAGCCTCGGGGAGCCACAATGAAAAAATCGATATAGAGATCAGGGAAAGACATTTATTTGTCACCCCCATGGTTTTTAAAACACCTTTGTGTTACCATAGTAACCTGATCTTGAACCTCATCTCATACGTCTAGAGGGGTATTGACGTGAGATAATGATATCGATTAATGCTCGCCCATGATATGTTTACATCACGACATGATGTTATGACTATATCTCTGACCTTATCCTATTTCTTTTCCAGAAATAATCTTTAATGGCTCAAATTAACGACCCGATGTCATCCGCTCAAGCGGAAGGAACTCAAGGGAATCCTCCTGGACAAATGTCCACTGAGATATATTTGGCACAAATAACCCAATACCTTAGTTTCACCGCTCAACAGATGACCGAACTTCGGCAATCTCAGAGTGCTCTTGAGGCACGTGTCATTAGTCTACAACGTGAGACTAATAGACCTGATGAGCGACAAGGTGAACCATCATTTGTCGTTAAGCCATTTACGGGAGACAAAAAGGAAAGAACCGAAGAAGTAATCTGCACATGGCTGGGACGATGGGAGTCTCATTTTGAGCTCTATCCCACGCCAGATAGTACGAAGATTGCATATGTCGGCCGAGAACTTGGGGGTAAGGCCGCCGCCTGGTGGCGTGGCCTCCGTACTATGGGGAAATTGCCCGATACCTGGACAGATTTTGTCACGGTTTTTAAGGGCCAATTTCTGCAACCTCCCTCTCGAAACGAGGCAGCACAAGCTTTAATGAACCTCTCTAGCAGGAAATTTTCCTCGCTAGAAGACTATGTTCACCATGCTAGGACCCAAATCCAAAAATCGGGTCTAGAAGGGGACAATTGGTTGATAGCTTGTTTTGTCAATGGCATCCCCAATTCGGACTATCACTGGATAGTACACGATAAGGATCCAAAATTCTTTGAAGAGGCCGTCGAAATAGTTCTTCGCTACCAACGCACTTCGAAGAAGGACCATAACAAACCCAACGAAGCGCCCGGGACTAAGCAGTCGCAATTTGTTGGGAAACGCAAGACACCCAACGAATTCCTGGATCGCGATTGTAAGCAACAACATCCTTTTTGTGTATTCTGCAAAAAGAAGGGTCATACAAAAGATCAATGTCGAAAGCTCCAACGGAAAGAGCACGACAACAAAGCTAAAGCTACAGACCATAAAGGTCAGATTCCTAATGTCCTTCAGGTCTATACACATCATTTAAGTAATTGTCAATGTTCTTTCCCTCACTATGTATTGGGTCCCAATGATTTACTACGTGCAAACGGGTATATCAATGGATCTCCCTGTTGGGGACGAGGTCGTCTATGCGGAAGATCAAGCAGCATTCGATTCTGTTCTTTACCTGCGTATAACAGTTTCTAGGTCGTTGCACAGAGAGAGAGAGAGACACACACAAAAGACTCTTTATTCCACAAAGCAATAATACAACACCCAACCTTACAAAAAGGTTACAAGGTCACTATATATAGTGACCGACTTAGGGCAACCACCCTTTATGCTAATTACACAAATGGCCTAAAGAGAGGGATAGTGTGAATACGTCCATTATACACTTGTATTCGACACTCCCCCGTAATGGGCGTACACATGGGTTATCTAAGATTACAGGTATAAACTTAGGTTCTCGGACATATCAGTTTGTTCGAGTCGGCAGGGTCCGAAGGCAGAAGACCGAACTGGTCGGGTCGGAAGTGTCGAAGCCGATCATTAAGGAACTGATGTCGGTTGTCGGGAACCATCCTGCTCTGTGTCCGGCTCTAACCGGACTGGTTTGTCGTTACGCCCATCTGATGCCGAAGAGTCCGAAAGCGGTCTGCCGAAAGACACTTGGTCATTCCATCTGCGACATTGTCGGTTGTGGATATTTTCTCTAGACCGATTTTCCCTGAAATGACGCAGTCCCGAACGAAGTGATATCGAACGTCGATATGTTTGGAGGCGTTGTGGTGAACCGGATTTTTCGACAAGGCAACAGCACCTTGACTGTCGCTGTAGACAACTGGAGCCGAGTCATGGTCGACTTGTCGAAACGTGTGCGCCAGCCGACCGAGCCACAAGGCTTCTTTTGTTGCGTCGGACACAGCTACATATTCTGCTTCGGTCGTTGAGGTTGCTGTGCACTCCTGAAGTTTCGACTTCCACGAGATTGCTCCATTGCCGAATTTTAAGCAGTATCCGGTTGTTGATTTCCGACTGTCTATACAGCCGGCAAAATCCGAGTCGGTGTAACCGACTACGCCTGAGGTTCGGTTCGGACCGAAAAGAATGCCATGGTCTTTTGTGCCAGCCAGATATCTGAACACATGCTTGACTGCGTTCCAATGCGATCGGCCAGGATTGTGCATAAATCTGCTAACGACTCCTACGGCATGAGAAATATCAGGCCGTGTCGCGACCATCAGGTACATAAGGGAGCCGACTGCCGGTGCATACGGTACCGACTTCATATCTTCCCCCTCCGGGCCGGATGTCGGGCAGTCTCGCTGAGAGAGCCGAAGATTCATTGGGAGCGGGGTTGAAGCAGATTTGGCTGATTGCATGTTGAAGCGTTCCAAGACACGTCGGATATAGTCGGTCTGAGACAAGAAAAGATGTCGTTTATCGCGATGCCGACTAATCTTCATGCCGAGTATGTGTCGTGCCGGACCGAGGTCCTTCATGGCAAACTTCAACCGCAGTTGCCGAATGAGATCGGCAAGTTCGCCCGCGTGGCGTCCAGAAATTAGCATGTCGTCCACGTAAATGATGAGGAAGATGGGTGATCCATCTTGAGCTGTGTTGGTGAAGAGACAATGGTCCTCATCGCTTTTTGAGAAGCCGATCGATTGGATGAAGTCGTCGAACTTCTTGTACCATTGTCGTGGTGCCTGTTTGAGGCCGTATAGACTCTTCCTGAGTCGGCAGACTAGATGTTCTTGGCCAGTTGCCACGAAGCCTTTTGGCTGCTCCATATAAATTTCCTCCTCGAGATCACCATGGAGGAAGGCTGTTTTGACATCTAGCTGAATCAGCTCCAAGTTGTCGGCTGCCACTACGCCGAGTAGAAAACGAAGGGTTGTCATTTTCACCACTGGTGAAAAAATCTCGTCGAAGTCGACGCCATATTCTTGTCGGAAGCCCTTCGCAACTAATCTGGCCTTGTACTTTGGGGTGGTCGAATCAGACGTCTCTTTTAGTCGATAAACCCACTTGCAAGGAAGAGCACGTCGGTTCCTAGGTAATTCGACCAGATCCCAAGTCTTGTTTGCCCGAATGGAGTGCATTTCCGACTCCATCGCCAGATGCCAGGTGGCTGAATCGACAGATGTCGATGCTTCTTCGTAAGACATCGGTTCGCCGGCGTCGGTGAAGAAAATTCCAGGAGAGTACCTCTCCGGAGGTTGCGACAGTCTCTCGGATCGTCGAGGTATGATTGGACTGGTCGCATCGGGTATCGTGGTCGGATGGTCCGAAAGCGGATTGTTCTGTTGTGCCGAGTCGGGGTTGTCCGAGTCGGTAGTGTAAGGTTCAGCTACCCGTGAAGCTGACCGTGTGTTGAGAGTGGGGCCTTCTTGAAGGGTCGGCACATCGGAAAATGTTACCCTTCGGACTTCGATCGGTTTGTCGACTGATGGATTCATAGCCGACTCGTTGAACACAACGTCCGAACTTCGGACGATTTGTCTGCGTTCGGGATCCCAGAGTCGGTATCCCATTTCGCCGTCGGATCCATATCCAAGGAAAATGCATTTCCTGGACCGAGGTGCAAGTTTTCGGCGATCATCTTTCGGAATAAGTGCGTACGCCTCGCAGCCGAAGATCCTCAGCTTGTCGTAATTCGGCTTACTGCCGATCCATAGTTCCTGAGGAAGTTGAAGTCCTAGAGGTCTACTTGGCGACATATTGATTATGTGTACTGCCGTGAGTAGAGCCTCTGCCCAGAAGCCATCCGACAGTCCGGAGTGTAGGAGCATGGAAACTATCCGTTCTTGGATTGTCCGATTCATGCGTTCGGCAATCCCGTTTTGCTCCGGGCTGTGTGGTGCCGTAAATTCACGTCGGATGCCGCGTTGTCGGCAGAATTTGACGAATTCTTCTGATTTGAACTCTCCCCCATTGTCGGTCCGAAAGCATTTCAGTTTTCGGTCGGTTTGATTTTCTACCATAGCGAGCCAATCGGAGAAGATCGAGAAGACCCGATCTTTGGTGCGAATCGGATAAGCCCACACCTTTCGAGTCGAATCGTCAATAAAAGTGACGAAGTAAGAGGCACCGCCGAGAGACTGATGCGGCATTGGGCCACAGACGTCCGAATGGACTAAATCGAGAGGTCTCGTTTCTCTTGGTGCTGATGTCGGGTGTGATGCGGCTGCTTGTTTGCCATACTGGCAATGCTCGCAGAATTGGTGATCGGAGAAGGAGAGTTTAGGGATGTATCCGGCTCTAGATAGATGCGTAATGCCGGCCTTGCTGAGGTGTCCTAATCTTCTGTGCCATAGTGATGACACAGGAATATCCACCAAAAACAGGTTACCCTCTCTGAGCGTAACATGTAACGGATACAGTGAGTGTATCTTGGGTCCTCTAGCAAGCAGGAGGTTCCCCCTGTGGAGTGTCCACCCTCCCGAAGAAAAACCGGCACGAATGCCGTCTTCATCTAGTTGTCCGACTGAGATCAATGGCCTTGAGAGCTCGGGTACATGTCGGACATTGTGAAGTACAAGTGTAGAGCCACCTGCAAGGTTGAGCTCTACTGTGCCGATTCCGATGATGTCACAGTGTTGTGAGTTGCCGACTCGAACTGAGTCGGAGTGACGGATCGTATATTCCCGAAATTGGGATCGATGAGGAGTCACGTGAAATGACGCGCCCGAATCTAAGAGCCATGTGCTCGACTCTTCAGTCGTGAGTAGGACTTCTGATCCGACTGGATTTTCGATTGATAGTATATTCGGGTCGTCTGGGAGCACATCAGCTGAGAAGCTGACGTAATTGATCTCCTCATGCCGGCCACTCTTCTTGTTGTTCTTGTTCTTGAGTGCGCGGCAGTCGGCTTTGATGTGTCCGGGTTTCTTGCAATAGTTGCAGATTCGGTTATCCCGTGACTGGCTCCGTCTTCGCTGATTGTTCGGCGGTCGTGAGGAATCTCTTCCTCGTATGTTCGATCGGTCTGTCGAACCTTGTACTACATAAGCGTCGTCTGTTGAGTCTTTGGCGAAAGACTTTCTCCGAGCTGCTTCGGTCAGGATTGCGCTCGTGACTTCGGAGTATTTAACAGCCGTGGTTGACGCGTTGCACACGGTTGTGACGAAAGTTTCCCATGATGAGGGAAGGCTACTCATGAGTATCATTGCTCTGAGTTCATCCTCGATTGCCGTCCCCTGTGACGAGATTTGGGAGCTTATGCTTTCGTACTCATTGAGGTGTGCTTGAACCGAGTCAGATTCTTTCATCCGCAAGTTGTAGAGGCGCCGGATCAGAAACATCTTTGTTGCGGCGACCTTCTTTTCGTAAGTGTCCGACAGTGTTTTCCACAGTTCGAATGCTGTCGTACACGATTGCACCGTAAAGTATACCGATTCCGATAGGTGCATCCGAATCGTGGCGCGGACGATTCTGTCCAGCTTCTGCCACTCAATTGGTTTGTATCCTTCTGGAGGTTCTTCATTTTCGATGGGATCGATTTGCCCCTTGACTATGAGATAGTCCTGCATTTGTTCCTTCCAGAAGTTGAAGTTCGATCCATCGAACTTTCGTAGACTCATTTCTGACGAGCCGGATGTTGATGCCATCAAATTTGGTTTCGGTTGACGGAGCTCGGTTCGGAGTTGACTACGAACCTTGTTGGAGTGCAGCCGGTTGGCTCACCCGATATCGTTCTAGTCGGATTTGAACCCGAGTCGGTTCGGCTTCGGATATATGTATTGTTGAACTTGCTCGAATTGACTCCGGTAACTTGAGGGACAGAACCGACTGGTCTTCCCGAATGTTGCCGAGTCGGAGTGAGCCCAGTTCGCTTCGGATATATGTACCGATTACCGATTATTGAAACCGATTATCTGGACCGATTCTGCTTCGGTTGACTGCAGCAACGAGAGAGACGGATCCAACTGATCCTCCCGAATGTCGATCAGCCAGATGAAGCACGAATTTGGGGTTGTTGTCTTGAGACCGATCTGCACCGAGTGGTTACAATGAGCGGCGTTTGATTACCTCTTCGGATGCCGTTTAACCGGGTGGAGCACGATCGTGTCAATGTTGCACAAGGGGATTTGACCTCGAGCGGTTACGATCACAAGGAACAGAGTACAACCTGCTGGCTTACTCCAAGCGAAAATGATCTAACGCGATGAGATGCAAGCCTCGTTTTTCTTCTTCTTCTCTCTTCTTCGAATGATGCAGGAAACCGAATGCTGTGCAGGCTGAGACGACGGCCGACAGCAGATTGAAGGACCGACTACTGTGCAGGCTCTGATACCAGATGTTGGGGATGAGGTCGTCTATGCGGAAGATCAAGCAGCATTCGATTCTGTTCTTTACCTGCGTATAACAGTTTGAGATCTTCGCATAAAACTGTTTGTCACGCAATGTTTGTAAAACAAAGCGGACATGTCTAGCATGTTCTTGTAATGTACGGCTATAAACTAAAATATCATCCAAGAAAATAACGACAAATTTTCCAAGTTGTTCTCGGAAAATGTCATTCATTTCTTGTTGAAAAGTAGCCGGAGCATTGGTCAAACCAAAGGCATAACCAAAAACTCGTAATGGCCATAGCGCGTACGAAATGCCGTTTTAGGAACATCGTCCTCACTTATTCGTATTTGATGGTAGCCAGTACGGAGATCAAGTTTTGTAAAATACCGAGTTCTCTGGAGACGGTCAATTAGATCCTCAGCCCGGGGCAATGGATACGAATTCTTGATCGTCACTTTATTCAAGCGTCGGTAATTAATACACATACGCCATGTGCCCTCTTTCTTTTTAACCAAGAGAACTGGTGCACCCCATGGAGATTTACTATAACGTATATAACCCATTCGTAAATAGTCCTTGAGTTGCTTAGATACCTCATCTTCTTCGGATCGACTTAAGCGATACGGAGGTATACTTATTGGTGCAACACCAGGTACAATATCTATACGATGGTCTATATTACGTTTAGGAGGTAACCCATGAGGTAGTTCACTTGGAAAAATATCATGAAAATCATTTAAGATTTCATCAAGTTGTTGTTGTTCAAAATATGTTAATTGAATCGGGACATTATCGATATTGTAAACGTGAATGTCCGGATCAAGTACACAATAAAATAACGTAGAACAAGACAACTCGGATATTGATGGACACGAGGAAACAATCGAGAGGGATTGTTTTTTTTACACATTGAATAAAATGCGTACAATCGTTCCCAATCAATAAATAAAGAAGAGTTTTTATTATAAAACCAGGGATACCCAGTATTACATCGGTGGTACAAAGATTCATTAC